>NW_020527496.1:300000-385000 GCF_003368295.1 Carassius auratus | reverse complement strand
GAGGAGTTACACAACATATGTTTCTTTTAGAGTAATCAGGCAGGATTTCAAGCTATCATGATACAAAAAAAGTATCAAGATTATACTGAGAAATAATTAAATTCTATTAAAGTGTTATGTTCTCGTTAGATTTCATACAGGGTTGTTGGGTTGTTGTTTTTTTAGACCCCAAATCTGAGTTCAACCTGTTTTTAATATCTTAAATAGTTAATCAATTTAGCCTGTTTGTCTAAACATTACAAACGAATTATATTTAATTTTTAACAAAACAAGTCTCTGTTGATAATAACATAATAACTGTTATGTGCAAATGAAAATAATGCACATTCACATTACATTACAGTCACTGCAATGACCATACACTCATCACTGGTTCAGTATGTGTGTTAGTTTTTGCATGGCCCATGAGCCTCTCTGTCTGTGGGGGGGCTGTGCTTTTGCATGTCTCTCCACGTAGTTCACAGTGGCTTTTGAGACTGTTTCCATGCAGCAATCATTCTCCCAAGAATGCATTGTACTTTTTTCCTTGAAGTAGATCACAGAGTCTCTGAAGAACTTTGCATCATATGGTTCAAGAAGAAATGTTGCGTGACTGAGCTGTCGCTAAGACATGATCTTGAATACTAATGCCAATGTCACCAGCAGTACTCATAATAAAACGGACCATGCGTAGTATATTAAACCTAGTTTTGCGTAAAGACAGATTGTGTATCAGTTCCTAGGCCTTCCTTGGCACTATCAGTACCTTCTGAACTCTGTATTGCAGGTTTTATACTAGCTTTGCTACATTGTCATCTCTCACAGCTCACAAGTGTCTGCATCTTTCAGAGGACATGAATCCAACAGGCAATTTGCATGTTTACATACTATTTTCAAAACTGTTATGCATAAGTTTAAAACCTATTAAATCATTTGAATAGACCTTTTAAATAATGCCAGTTCCGGTATTTATTTTATATATGTTTTTGTCAATTTACTAATTGCTTTTCTTTGTTTTTTTATTGGGCTATTTAAGGGATACTCCACCCCAAAATGAAATTTTTTTGTCATTAAAAGGGGGCTACAATGTAGTTTCATGTATTCAGAGGTGTTCACAGTTTGAAAGAGATGGATTTTCATGCTAAACATGCCCAAAGTTTAAAAAAAGAATTTGAATGAAATCTTACTTCCGGCTGTTTATTTTTATTTTATTTTTTATTGTGGATCTAATGACGTAGATGATGGTGGAACTCCTTATATGAGCATTTCTCTCAGAAAAGCGTGCCCGCGCACATACATTGATCAGGGGCGAAACCACGCACATCAAAGCACTTCATCTGGAATTCGTCGAAAGCGCTGCATAGGATTTGTTCGAGAATGTCTCCAAATAAGTGAGGGAAAGTTTACCGTGTTCAGCTTCCCAAAGAACCCAGCATTACAAGAACAGTGGATGCCGTTTGTTTTTCTGGGGCAGCAACGAGTGTAGCAAGTGCGTTTGTGTGTTCTCTTCATTTCAGTGATGGCACGCCTCCAGGAGCTCAGCTTTTTCAGAAGAAAAAAAAACCCAGGAGGCTTGTGACTATCTCATAGACTGCCAAATAAGTTACACTGTCAGAAAGTCCAGAAAGGTATGAAAGACATCGTCAGAATAGTCCATCTGCCATCAGTGGTTCAACCGTAACGTTATGAAGCGATAACAATACAAAAATACTGGAATTGTTTTCAATTGTTGAATAAAGTAATTATTTTAGTTTTCTTCATGTACACAAAGTATTATCAAAAGCCTCCTGGTTTTCATCCAAAATTTTAGTTGTGTTCCGAAGACGAACAAAGCTTTTACGGGTTTGTAACGACATGGGGGTAAGTGATTAATGACAACATTTTCATTTTGGGGTGGAGTATCCCTTTAAGTGACTCCTTTTATTTCCATGGTATAAACACAGGAACAAGTTTTCCAGAAGTTTCCTAGCAGGCAGCAGAAATATTGGGTCTAAAATGTAAAATACTAAATATTAATGGTTTATATTAAATATATATTAAATATGTAACTATATATTATAATCCTGTTAAATTGGATTTGTGATATTACTTGAAATGCTGACTTCAGCCTATAAGAGTATATATGATGTTTTACAGTGCTAGAAATGGTTAAGTTCGCGTTTTAATTATCAACATTTGCTAAACAGGTTTATTACATTTACATTTTCTTTACTGACATATGACACAATAATCAGAAAGGTTTTTTTTAATGGAAAGGTTGTTGAACCTTTATACAACATCTTGCATGTTGAAACATTGTATGTGTGTTTTTGTTGAGTATCATATTTGGTACATCAGGTTTTTATGGCTCCAGTAATATGATAAAGGAGGATATGGAGCTCATACACTTTAGGAAACACGCTTGTTTTATATTGCGGTTGTTTAAATGGCCAAAAAGCAATTCTGATAGCTTGTAATGTAAATCAACGAGATCTTCATAACAGTATAACGGACAATACATATAAATCTCATGTGTCACTTGATATCTCCCAACAATGAGTCCTAGAAGATGATATTTGAATGCTTCTGTTTTACAATTAAAGCTAGTTTTTTATTATTACAGTGTTTTTATAATCGCATTTATAGTTATATTTATTGTTTCATGTCAATGCAGTGCCATACAATAAACGTTTATCAAAAGCCTGATATATCACATTTCATCCTCACATTTTTTTAGCATGATAAAAAAAGAATGAATAAAACAAATAATGTATGCATAAAGTAAATTGTTAATATAAAAATATTAATAACAATATTATTCTTACATTTACATTATAAAAAAAAATTGCATCATGACCTGAAGGTGAACAAAACTATCAATCGGACAACAGACAGCAACAGGCTTTTTAGCAAAGTTGTGTCTCAAACATGATCCAGTAGGCTTTATAGAGATAAGAGTGAATGGTTATTGCTAGCTTAGCTTATAGTTTGTACATTTTAGATGCACAAGTGTCGTCAAACATGAACAACCCTCACAAAAATGTACCATGGTAGTTTAAGCAAAACATACCACAGTAACCGGAGTTCAGTTCTTATTGAAATCTAACCAGAAAGTCATGACTATCATCAAATAAGGAATTATAATATGTCTGAAGTACGACTAAACGTCATGGCATTTTAATAGCATGGTTTATTATCATCACATCACCTATTTCGTAAAAACGTATGGTATTTTGACAGAAAATAAGGCTTCTAGGTAAACACTCTAGGTAAACTAGACGTGTAAAAGGGAAAGAAAGTGGAAAGAAGATGTTAAGAGAAAAGGACTGAAGTTGATAGAGATCTCTGCCTCCTTGTGATGTGAGATGATGTTTGAAGAAGCTCCAGAGAGATAATGGAGTCAAACACAGGACTGAGCAATCGGACCCGGGCTGATAGGGACGAGAGACCAATCAAAACACCTCCGAGCAGCTCCAGCAGTAATAAACCCACTGACGAGGCACAGAAGATACCTTGCTATTTTGAGAGAAAAAATCCATAGTAAGACTTGCATCATACTTCATGAAGGACTGGGTTTGTCAGCATATAATCTACAGCCTTGTTTCTGGAACACATAGTTATAATGAGATTTCCAGTACCAGCATTGTCTCTTCTCCTCATCAGTACACGAAACCACAGCTTCTCAATGACGAAAGACGTGTCATCTGAAGCCGGCAGCTTTCCACGTTGCTTACGATGTGAGCGGCAAGTGCGCACAAAGGAACCGCAGGGCTGAAGTGTTGTCTATGCAAATCTTCAGAAGCTCAAGATGAAGGTATCCTCAAGCGGGGCAGATTGTTCAGCTGCTGTTTTTCAGAGTACGCTGGAGTCTGGGAAACAATTGATATAACTTCATTAAAATGTCTTTCTGCCATCATGGCGTCACACAAAGTGTAACCGCATTATATTTTATGGCTATACTTGGTTCCTTTGAAAAGAGGGCAGTTCCTTTTTTCTGGTTGGGCTCTATATGCTCCTGTCACTTGTAATTATTTCTCTTCTGGACCTCGCTTAATGAACTTGACGATGAATGGGGGGAGACCTGTATGGCAAAATCTTCAAAGATTCATTGGAAGGCTCTTATCTGTCGGTGCAGGTGCGGAGAGATAAGTCTTATTGAGTCTAGACGTGGTCGCTGTGACGTATAATGTTGCTGCGGGGATAAAAAAACAAAGCAGCTCCTAATTAACTGATGACACCCCAATTACACATTCACCAAAACCCCCATCCATCCAGAGTTGTTGCTCAGTGCCACTGACATGAAGGGTGAAAAGAGTCGGGAAAATTGCCTCGAGAATCCAATTAATGCTTCCACATCTCGGCTTCGAACACGGCAAGCCGAAGACAAAAGACCTCCTCGCAGGAGATGTCGGGAAGTTTCTTCTTTTGCTCCCTGATAAGGATCACATCCAGCGTGTTACCATGGAGGCAAATATTTTATATACACACATACTCTATTTTTACCAAGAGGGTTGGTCTTGTGGCTTGTTTGTATAATATAATATATTTCATGTGAATATTATGTAAGGAGTTCCTAGTTTCTTCAGAAGTCTAGTTTATTAGAAACTTAAACACTGACACATAACCCATGTTAAGTATTATATCATGCGAGTATTATATAACATTTCCTCCTACTGTGTTTAGGTTTAGAAATGAACACTGGCGCATAACCCAAGTGAAATATTATATTGGATTTGATTTTATTGTGTGAATATTATATAATAGTTTCCTCCAGAGTCTAATTCATTTAGAAACGAACATCGACATTAACTCGTGTTAAATATTTTATTTGATTATATGAATTTTTGTGATTATATTTAGTTTCCTCCCACTTCCCTTCAAAGTCTGGTTTGTTTAGAAACACAAACACACGATACATAACCCATGTGTCTATATTATGTATTATATTGTCTGATTACTACTTTCTTCGTTTATCTAGAAATATAAACATTGAGGCCTATCCCATGATAAATATACAGTTATTTCTACTAAATTATTGTTATGATGTGTTGACAACAGTATTAAAAATGCTACACAGTAACCTTTTTTTATTACTTATTTATTGATTGGTTAATCCACATTGCTATGATCGGATGATGCTGATTATTCACTGCTGTCGTTTTAGTTGTGTTTATTTTGTCATTGAGAGGACATTGGCAGCACATACTGTATTTACATATTGATATGATCTCTGCTGTCAGCAGCGCGGATGGCACCAGGATGTTTTCTTACAGTCTACCGTTGCAAAGATATTTCAGACTTCTTTTTAGCCCTAAATGAATTTCACTGTGTGCACTTCAGGGCCTGCAAGTCCACCTTTAGAGCAGACTTCAAATGACTCCTGCAAATTTTTACACTAGTCTCATTTGTGGTCTTTTAAGTCTGAAATCTTGTTACAGTATCTTATGCATCAAAGACATTGTTTTCCTTCCACATTCTTTTAGAGCTCTGAAACAAGCACAACGCATAACTCCTAGTAAATTACATCAAATTACACAATTACAAGAAACGTGTTCCATCAAAACATGCTGTGAAATCAGGAGGAAACATCAGGTGGAGCAAACCTAATGGCATTAAGGGTTAGTGAGTGACCCAGGGAATGCAATCTGCTTCTCATAGCTATATTCTCATGTGCTCGTCCGTGCATATGGACCTATTTTAAAGGAAGGTACAAAAGTTTAAGGTTGGTCAGATTTTAAATTAGTTAGTGCATTAGTGCATGTAGAGCTTTAATGTTACTGTAACCCGTGATGTTACTGAGCCTCACTGTGTAAGGCTGATATTGAACATCTTAAATGTGCATGCAACAGAAATATGCACATATACAAGAAGGCTAATATATTATCACACACATACTGAGAGTGCTTTCTTTGTTCCCTGCTCTCATTCTGTCATCCCCACCCAGCAGATGTTATGCATCTCTTCACAGTTACAGGAAGAAAAGAAACGAAACACACATTGGGAAAAGTTCCAGATTACCAAAGGTGTGTATGACAAACAAAATGCACCGCAGTGAAAATCCCAGCCGCTTGTTAGACTGTTAAAGGTCTATTTTTGGCTCTTGGAGACGCCTACCTCTTTTACATCTTCGAAAAGCCTGAAACCCACCAATCAAATAGTCCGAGTGTTTCCAACACCGCTCAGTTTAACAATGGCTTGAACTTTTTAGCTGGGCTGTGGAATTGGCATCTTGACCTGTGGTCGACATTTGTTTGGATCCTGAAAGATTGTCTGGCTTCATTGACCTTTTCGCTTTCATGAGTGCTTTCTGTCCATATCGAGAGGACGCTTCGTGCGGTGACTAGTAATGACCAGTAATGATTTGGTGTGTGAGATTACAGACAGATTCTGATTTGAGCGTCTTGAGATGCCTGCAGCCTGTCCTTGCAGATAAGAGGCTCTTCAGACGGATTATTACTGAGATGAAAGACTCGAGCAAGGACTGAAGTATTAAAGAACATCAGAAGTTCGACTTTCGAGATAGCGCTGTGCCTCCCTTAATGATTTAAACCCCTGCTGCTGCTTTCAAGAAGTAGCTAGTTCACGCAAAAAGGAACAAACTGGCATCATTTACTCACCCCCGAATGTCCTAACAACCGTGCATGTAGAATATTTTTCTTTTCTTTCCTGTGGAACAAAGAAAGAATGGTTTTTGAATATTTATAATTAGAATATTTAGTATGTTTATGCAGTTCTACAGTGACTGTGTAGCTTTGTCTAGATAAAAAAAGCAATACCATACAAGTACAATGAAAAAAAAAGAAGAGTGTTTTGTGAATGAAATAAAAGTTTGAGCACGATTGCAACTTTAAAATGCCTTGTTTAATTCTGTTCAAACATTAGCATCTTACAAACTTTTAAATGCTGTGGCATGCACTAAAAATCACAAAATGCATTGATTTCATTGGATCTTTGAGATGCAGGTGTTGTACTCCAGATAGTTGGGATTCAAACTTGTCAGTTCTCAGTAGGACAACAGATTGACTGGGAAGCTCTCCAGTCTAAGTATACTGATGATTATACCACACAACATGGATAAAGTGAGCTTCGAGCAATGTAGAGATGTCACCTCTGTTACTGATACTGATGATCCCTCGATCACTTCAGTGAGATTAGGTTTGCACCAGCAAACGAAGGTCATGCTTCAGGTTGCACTGTCCATTAAATTCAGCGAGCTTATGTATATATGCATTTGTGTGGCTGTGGAGCTCTTTTCAGATCTAGTGCACATCTAATGAGATCATCAGCTCATTTGACTGGACAGACTCAGTGGAGTCAAGATTCAGAGTGCCACAGTCTCGCTCAGCCATTAGGCCGGGAACACTTTAATGGAGGCTGTCTAACGAGGGTCTTTTGTGCTTATGTTGCGTTCCAGGCAGGTTTTTGAGCCCGTAAGTCACACTTTCAAACCACGACTAATGACTTTGTACCGTTCCGGGCAAGTAAAGCCAAACTTCCTGAGCGCAAGGAATTGTAGCAACATTACATTGTCCTAAAATCTATTTTTCCATGTGTACCACTAGCATAAACACTGCATCCATAGGCAATATTATCCGTAGGGGCTGCCATCGTTGTTTCACGGGTTTAAGGTTGGAAAAACACGGGTTACGGTACGGGTTGCCTGGAACGCGGCATTATTCTCAACTGTGCAGTACTTGCATGTGTTTCATCTGAACAAAAAGCCTCTGACTTGGATTGGATTGGATTTTGACTACTATTAAAAAGTGTAACTTGGATTGTCTCAGTATTTCACCTCAGTGCTTCAGGTCCTGTCCTTCATTGCGATTTGGCTGACAACAACAAGAAGATGTTTTAGAGGACAATGCTAGCGTATTTTCTATGTGTATTGATCAGCAAATCAGAATGATTTCTGAAGGATCATGTGACACTGAAGACTGGAGTAATGATGCTGAAACTACAGCTTTACATCACAATATTTTTTTTTAGCTTGCATTAAAAAAGAAAACAGTTATTTTAATTTCATAATATTTTGCAATATTACTGTTTTTATTAGCTGAGCATAAGAGCCTTCATTAAAAATCACACACACACAAAAAGAAAATCAGTGCACTAGGGGTGTAACGGTTCACAAAATTCACGGTTCGGTTCGATACGATACACTGATGTCACGGTTCGGTTCGGTTCGGTTCGATACGTTTTAGATACAGCAAAATGTAAAAACATCTCAACTTTTCAGAATGCCGCAAGCGCACCGCGGGTCATGTGACAAGAACTAACAAATCAGCTTCATCCTTTCCCGTAACAACGTTGAGAGCTCAGCCAAGATGAAGGAACAGCTGATCATAGTTGTATATGGATTGCAATTTTGAAATAAATTCAGTAGCAGAGCTACTGCAAGCGATTTTTAGAGCTGCAAATCCATTTATCCTTCGCTGAAATTTCCGCGTCTCATGGAGAGAGCACGTCATTGTTGCTTAGCAAAGACAGACGCCTCATGAGCGCTTCTGCCTGAGCGCTTTGGAAAGGAGGAGAAAGACGCGCTTAGCGTTTTCCATGCGTTTTTAGGCACGATATGTGAACGGCCCCTAAGGCGCTCGCTCACTCAGCACGCGCTGAAGGCTCGTTGCAAAATGTCTAATGCATTTAACAGACCAGAAATATAAGATCCTAAAATAACCAACAGGTCTGGTGTTTGGGTTGGATTCCCTGTAAGCTATAGTGTCTAAATGCTGCAGGGATAGTTTGCTGCGTGCATGTTTCTCCTTTTTTTCGTCTTTTCCCAGATAGTACTGACGCATATATCCCAGATATTCCCGCTGTTTTTTTTTTTTTTTGTAATCCCGCTGGTGTACCCTGTCATGTTGCAGATGCGACATACCGTTGTTTTTTTATCCACCACTCTCTTGCCATCACCATTATAGCTTAAAGGGAATCCAAAGTGCACCCAAACACCAGACCTGTTGGTTATTGGAGGATCTTCTCATTTCTAGTCTGTTAAACGCATTGGCTATTTTGCAACGAGCCTTCAGCGTGTACTGAGTGAGCGAGCGCCTGCTGAGTAGCCTAACATAAACATATAAGATGGTGTTTTTTTCTTCTTCGGGAGTGTCAGGGGCGTTGCCTGTTACGTTGTTTGGGTTATTGGGCTACCTTGTTGAACGCATATCATTATATTTCTTTCTCTCTCTTTTTTTTTTTTTTCAAATATAATTAATTACTCCAACGAACCGTTCGGTATACATAATGCGTACCGCGTACCGAACCGAAAGCGTCGTACCGAACGGTTCAATACGAATACGCGTATCGTTACACCCCTAAAGTGCACGTTTTACACTGAGAATAACTCTGAAGAAAGGAACGGATGTTGCATCAGTTTTCTGGTTAATTTCAGTGAGCTCTATCCACTCTATAGAGACTATTTTAAATATGATTACCTGTCATGGTACGTTTGTTTTATTCCCATAGGTTTAGTGGTTTTTCACAAATCCAATTTTTCCTTGACTGGTGACATTTCCACAAGTCGGCGCTTCAGGGCCTCAAGACCAGATCTGATTTCCCTTTGATCTATCACCGTTATATCCATCTGGTTTTTGTTTTATTCCAATGGGAAAAAACACAAGCATGTGAATTATATGCGTGTACTGTATTTGAATTAATAATTCAGCTCTGAATTATTCACTTCATCTAAATGTTTAATCGTTGATTGCAGAGATGATTTCACTCACAAGTGCGCTCTCACCGTAAGTCTCCCTGGCGGTCGGCTATAATGACTCTTTTGTTATTAATGAGGTGAAATATAGTTTCAGTCATGTTCATGTTATTTTAACAATCTGTGTCTTTCTTTCGCGAGTGCAGGATGGACTTGAGACGATGTGAGGATCTGGGAGGTTGTCTCTTCACAGAGCTCTTGACCGGCGCGGCGGCTGACTCAACTGAAGCAGACAGTTTATTGTCTAATTACCTCTGGAGAGTAATCACAGTCACCCCTCGCAGCTTCACAAGACCTTCTGGAGTACAGCTGGCTTACTTAGTACATAAAGAGAGTTGTCTGTCTGAGAGACTCGCAGGTAACCGGTGATTTGAACAGCTATGACATGTTCCTGGATCTCTGTACGTTATTTTTAAGCATTAGCTGCCTCTAAAATCAGAAGCAAAGTTTAGGTTTGCGAGGTGAGTAAAGACTTAACTTGGACTGAATATTACTCCAGGAACAACAGCGATCTTGGATCCTGGTGACAGTAGCAATAAGGAAACGTTTTATCATGCTTCCTGTTTCCTCTTCTTTCTTATCAACCTGTCTGTTGTCTTTGGTTTTTCATTCATTAATGTTGTTTTTATTGTACGTCTCTCCCCATAAAGGAGAATGAAGGAGATCGCTTTAATATCCTCATTGTTTTCCTAGATTGCAATGAGATAATATGGAGCAAAGTATAAACTATATAGTTTATTCATGTTTAGATGTAGATTTGTTTATATTATTATTTATTTATTATTATATATCACTTATTTATAAAAAATTTTCCACCCAAGGAATATCTGAAGAAACAGAGACACTTGAGTGAAGCACAGTCATGTGAAAGTCTCCTGAGCTCTGAAAGAGCGACATCTGAGTGACACAGATGTTCCTCAGGGTGTGTAATAATCATCTCTGATGAACTCATATCTTTGGACTTGCCACACATTGCATAGCAGACATTATACTGCGCCTGCTGGATCTCTGTCAAGCACACTCCCTTTCCTCTCTCCTCCTCGCTTTTACATTCTTTTGAAGACTTTCTCTTCCTCTCTCCGATGCAGACTTTATGAAGTCAGTACTAAGAGCTTGCGTTCTGCCTTGCAGTCAGACAACACTCATGCTCTCTCTCTCTCTCTCTCTCTCTCTCTCTCTCTCTCTCTCTCTCTCTCTCCTCCTCCTCTCACACGCTCTCTCTCGTGCGAGTCTCAGTCGCTCTCCTCTGCTCAGTTCATCATGTTGGCTGGAGAATGCTGCGTGCGGCAGCGCTCTCTCTCCTGCCCTGGCGCGGGACGCATCTGTCCCACCCGCCGCAGCTGAGCACCCTCACGGAGGAGGACGAGCCGGGACGGCAGCAGCAGCAGCAGGAGGACGAGGACGAAGACGAAGGCTCCGGGGTGCAGACGGACCCCATGTTCCAACAGACGGTGTACCTGCTGGAGGGTCCGGAGGACATGGTGGCGTCTCCCGGGGGGCTGAAGTCTCCAGACTGGGTGTACGAGTCCTACTACCGAATGAGCCAGCAGCATCCGCTCATCGTGTTCCTGTTGCTCATCGTCATGGGAGCATGCCTGGCTCTGCTCGCTGTGTTTTTTGCCTCCGGACTGGTGAGACACTCTTCTTTATCCATCTACTCTTCTGTACTTTTCTGTCTTGCACTGGACCACAGTGATTCTCTGGTGATTCTCAACTGGTTTTGCTCCAGGACTTTGCATTGGACATCAAGTTGTGACCCAACAAACCCAAAACTGAATATTAGCTCTGTTAAAATGCTTTTCTTTTACCTTGTTTAGTTTTGTCCGTGGTTTTCAGGGTGAGGGAATATTGTCGCATAGCCAGTTCATTTTGGCATCTGTTGAATTTGGCTGGCTTCTGCGGAGTTGCAGGTAAATTTGTGCTGAAATACCATAGAGCCTTTGATGTAAACAGGAAAACAATTAGCTAGCGCTTTCTCCTCCCTCTTAAAAAGAGATAAGTCTGTTTATTTTACTTCTCAAACAAATGCACAATAATATGTAGTTATTAGATTTTCACTTCTGTCTGCGATCCTATCAGAAAAGACATGCCAGTTGAGAACCACTCTTCATATTTCACCAAAAATATTACATTCTGTCATTATTTACTCACACATGTTGTTTTTCTGCGAAACACACAAAAGAGAAATTGTGAAGAATGTTCTGGTCGCTTTTTTTCTCCAAATCTAATTGAAATACAATAGCTTTTTGTGACCAAAATGCATATGTCGATATTTAATAGATGGTCCCTAGTAAGAAAATATATATATATTTAAAGTATATTTATTTCATACTAAGTATAATTCAAATCGTTTACATATTTACTCATATATCGTTCCAGGCATACTAATATAAAAATGATAATTCATCTTTATTTGGAGAACTACTTTTGCATGATGCACATTTCTTAATATGAAGCTTAAAATGTTTGCCACTATTGATGAGGATTGTATGATCTTTAAAATGAAATCATTAAATGTCTTTAAATGCAAGATCTTTAAAGTGTACCTGAAGGTTCTTGGAATAGTTCCACTTCAGCACTTTCAGATATACTCCAGGATATCTTTATTTGGCGAACAACTTGTTCTTTCCAGTTCTTTTCAGTGCATCGTTTGATCTGGTTCACAAAACCGTATGCATGATTCATTCATAAATTAGACTAGCACAGTTCACAAATTACATTTTATGACACTAAACAGGTTGTAGGTGGAGGAAAATAATGGGTAAATAATGACTTTTGGCGTGTTCCTCAAACAAAGCAGTCATCTGACTTCAGTAGACTTGGCATATGTCATAAACAACTCTTGAATGACACTTTTATGTCCGTTTTGAAGCTTAGAGGCTTCAGTTCACATCCAAAAGAAAGTCATTGTAAACAGGAAGACAGTCGTACAGGTTTGGAACAACATGAGGGCGAGTAAATGATGACTGAATCTACAGTGCATTGTGGGTGAACTGTCTCTTTAAGTTGTTTTTGTTTTGTTCCTATTTTGGGAGGCCATTCATTTTCCTCTCTCGTCCCACAGTTGTGGTTGTGGTAGCGCTGCAGAAATGGGGTTTTGGTCCATGAGAGAGTGTTTTACCCGTGTGTGTGTGTGTGCACTCTCTCTCTCTGTGTGTGTCTGCGTGTGTGTGTGTCTTTTTCTCTCTTTGGCAGATTGTGTGAATCTCTCTGGTGAGAGAGCTGTTTCTGAGAGCGCCACTTCTGCAACCCTCATTTTCACCTGCTGTTTCACTCGTTCTCTCTCTGACTCTCTTTCTCTCTCACCAGATGCTCGGTTGTCTGTGTTTATGTGTAATGGGTTCAAAAGTACGAGGTCAAATTTTTTTTGGTATATTGTGTCGGCAGATGATCATCAGGAATGGTTTTTGGTTGCATTTTATTTTGTGCATCCTCTGGAATGGTAAGAGTTCAGATTAGAGAAATGAAGCACATCCCAAAGAAAGATCACCTACTGTCTCATGATCACACAATCACCTGTATTTAAAGGAATGGATAGCTCAGTCCATTGCAGACTGAGATCAAGAGTGTAGACTGAATGTCTGAATGCACACTGTCAGCATGCTAATTAAAGCATCGCCACTAAAGCAGAACAAATCTCAGTTCATCAACCTCACGTATCATTAAGGCAGCCGCCTGTGACCTTCCCTAGACCCCATTCTCTTTGTAACATTTACTGTCCAATTCACAGGGACCCGCTTCCATTCCATTCATTTACACAGCGCTTGTGTGTGTGTGTGTGGTGACACAGCTCCCATCATGCTCCTGTGGTTTGACCGCGGGTATGTTGTTTTTAAGCGCTGAGGCTCTTATCTTGGAAACAGCAGTCGGCTTTGGGGCCAAAAAATGTCATGAAACACAAACTGCATTTGTCTGTCCGTTGTGCCGATTTGTTTCAGTTCAGGTGCAGGAAGTTCTGCCTTCTCCTCTTTGGAGGCTTATCTTGTTTTTTCACAGCAAATCTGTCTAAAGATTGAGTTGCTGCTGCACTGTCCTGAGAAATGAAAGATTGATGGAGTCGTGCGATAACACGGCTGAAAACGAGAACAAAAGTTCACTCCATTGGAAAGCCACATTAATCAGCTGCACTGGGTAATTAAAGAAGTGTTTCCTTTACCAAAAAAGAAAAGCATGGATACTGGTGCTGTGTAAGAAATGGCCATTACACACATTTTTTTTTAAAACCTTGACCTGTTGATGCATTCATTTAACACAACTTTAGTTATATCGCAATTAATTATAACCAGTGGTGGACAAAGTACACAAATCAGGTCCTGAGCATAAGTAGATTAAATAAGAAGATTAGTGCATGGATATGTATTGATGTGCAAATAAAGCAAGAATTGTATCACCAAATCAAACAAAATAATACGAATACATCAGTTTAAGCTACTTTAAGCATTAAGAATGGAGAAATAGATGCACGGTCATTATTTTGCGTTATTTGTCGTTTTTACCTAAAGTAGCCCATATGTACATATGGTGACATGCAAATGTAAGTGGTGCTAGAAGTGTAGCTATACCTTTACTAAGGTATTCCCAGTCATTTATTTATTTATTTTGCCAGTCTGATAATTAAGAAAACAAGCCACTCCCCTTAATAAGCCACGCTACTAGAAATGTGCTTTTGATGTAGGAACTATATAGTTTGATTCAGTTGTTCACTTAAAAAGCATCCTCTAATTGGCAATTTCTTAACTAAAATGAATTATAACTCATCACGCAATGATTTAAGTGCTGTGTGACGCACTCGATACCATCTTAATCAATGATGGATGCGGCAAAAAAAGACACATTTTTCTCCCATGCTGATGATAAGCCTCTTACTAGCGTGATTTAATTTCTAATGGCTGCACTCCTTCCCATTCTAACCTCTTCAAATTACACTGAGAGCCAAATCTTGGAACAGACTATCTGGACAAGATCCACAGATCCGCATCGATGCTTCGAGGCTTCAATTACAACAGCAAACACAAACAAGCTCATAAACGCATTCCTGATCAAAAAATTTATTTAGTCGGTACATAAAGAAAAAACCTCCCATTCGGTTACAGCTCATGTTTAGTTGTATAGCGAGTCAAAGAGGATTTGGGTGAGATAACGCTGGGGTAACATGTTAAAATCTGATGTCAAGAAATATGATAACGTGGAGTGGGATGAAGCGAACATGAGGCTCGATCAATTAGATGAGTTATGGAGATGACGGCGTCACACTGAGCTGATCTTACCAGCTCATGTGATCATTAAGATTCGCTTCTAGTGCCATTGATTGAATTCAGTCATTGACACACTTCACAGCTCCTGTAAAAATGTGTTGGCCTCTGCTTGGCTGAGTTAATTAGAAATGCAATGTAAGAAGATGAGCATGTCGTTTGTACTTGCATTATCGGCTAACGCACACTTTTAACAAACCAAATAGATTTTAAAAGGCTGATATATATCACAGCCACCCTGTGCAGGAGCACCGAAGAGCCCCGATTAAGAGCTTATTACACGAAACAGTGATTTCTGACGTCTCCAAAAAAGGATTAGGACACTTAAGCCACATTTAAAAATGTATCAATGTCATTATATTAGGAACAGAATATCATACCAAGTGGCATCTGCAACAAATGATGTTTTACATTGATGTTTTAAGTGAGGGTTATAGGTCCTACATTCATTTTGAACGATGTGCTGGTTCCTTGGTGCACGACGACCAGAAAGTGTTGATTTCATGTTCACTTTTATACCATTGTGAAGGAATGTTTGAATTGAATGCATCAAGCTCTTACACCTTTAATGCATGCATTCAAAATCGTATTTTTAAATATATTTTGAATACAGTTTTGGGGTTTGTACCATGACTTTTTAAAATCTAAACTAGTCATGGTATAAAAAGGCCCAATTGTCTGATGTTTGTAGAGGATTATTGACCTTGACAGGTCTGTAAGAGTCCTGTCTATGGTCTCATTTTTTGTTGTTTTCTGGACCACATGACATAGTTGGTCACATGACTTCGATTTGGTGGACAAACGTTTTTCAAATATTAACAGTGAAGCAGTTTTGTTAAAATATGTTTTTTTCTAAGAAATAATAATTTTGCCAAACTACTTAAGAATTAATTTTTGCAAGCATTTTTTACATACATATAAAATAATAGATGCACAAAAAAAGGGAATGTCAGGTGATTGATTTCTTTAACAGAGGATAATAAAGCAGCCTTCATGAAGGTTCATCCAAAAATTTACATTTGTCAAATTTTCCTCACCCTCAGGCCATCCAAGATATAGATGTGTTTGTTTCTTGATCGCAACAGATTCTGAGAAATGTAACATTAAATCACTTGCTCACCAATAGATCTTCTGCAGTGAATGGGTGCCGTCAGAACTGTCTTGTGAAGTGAAAAGCTGTGTGTTTGGACGCCATCTTGTCTGAATCAGGACATAAATATACAAAGAACAAACACAAGTGATGTAATGCTAAATGTCTCCAAATCTGTTCAGATGAAGAAACAAACTCATCTACACTTAGATGGCCTAAAGGAGAGTAAATTTGAGAGTCACATTCCTTAAAAGGTGGCAAGTTTATCCAAATCTTTTGTTGCCAATGTATCTTTCTTTTATTTTAAAGCTGAGTGTAAATATGGATACAGAACTGATGAGCAAGCTGTAATAGATCAGTCTCAGTACTTTGGAAAAATAATAAGAGTATAAAAAAATGCATGACTCCATACCGTTCCTAAAATTAAAGGTGCACAGCAGTGGAATTATATATGCAATACAAGAATCAATTTCCTTTTCTTTTCCCTTGATTTATTTATTTATTGTAAAATACCTGAGTATGTGTTTAAGGTGTAATTTGCCTTCTGCTGCCGATGAGTGGCATGCTTTACATTTTTGCCCCATCAGCAAGTAAAGCACAGTAAACACACTCAAACTCAGATTAAACTGAAACGCTCATGCAGACAAATGAACAGGAAGTGCCTGTGCTGTAACAAAGCACCTCAGTGTGACCGTCTCTCTGCCAAAGTGGAGTCAAAGGGATTTAAATAGGCTCAAATGCACAATCAGCCGACTGTTGGAGCTCTGGCCCTTGATAGGGTGAAGAAAAGAGACTGATAGGAGCCAAGTCTGATTCATGCTGTGACAGATGAAAGAGTGATGAGAGTAGAAGAACAGGAAGGAGAAGGGCTGATGGGAATGGGTCTAAAATGGGGATTTTATGGCTAACCATGTAAGCAGTGAATCTGTACTTTGATGTAGACATTTGATTATAATGTCATAATGTCAGATGCATGCACATTGTTAGTGGTGTTTGCTATAAGGCAAGCATTATTATTGCATATTGTGGCGAGTGGGGCGGGGCCGAGAGACGTGGGAACGAGGAGTGAGGCCAGGTGTAGTGATTGGAGATGAGCTGCACCTGCGCCCCACCGCCGGTATCGAGTCCCACGTAGGAGATGGAAGGATATAAAACTGGAGCGACGACCGTGAAGGACGAGAGAGGACCAGGCCTGGGACATTGTTTTATGTTTTGGTTTTTATTTATGCGCACCAGTCGGCCGTGAGGGGCTGGTGCGCCGTTTTGTATTTATTTTGAATATTAAAGTGTTTTTGATTGTGTGCCGGTTCCCGCCTCCTTCTTCCCGATGATTAGTGTAACGATACAAACTTCCTATTTGTAATAATATTTTCTCCATACTCATCGGGAAGAAGGAGGCGGGAACCGGCGCACAATCAAAAACACTTTAATAATCAAAAATAAACAAAACAGCGCGTCAGCCCCTCACGGCGACTGACGCGCTCAAATAAAAACCAAACACATAAAATAATGTCCCAGGCCTGGTCCTCTCTCGTCCTTCATGGTCGTCGCTCCAGTTTTATATCCTTCCATCTCCTACGTGGGACTCGAAACTGGCGGTGGGGCGCAGGTGTAGCTCATCTCCAATCACTACACCTGGCCTCACTCCTCGTTCCCACGCCTCTCGGCCCCGCCCCACTCGCCACACATATATATAACCCTTGGCTCATAACTTGCACCATTTAAGCTATGGACATGAATGATGCTGGTCATGAATTGTTCCTTCAAGGTACTAAAATGCACCCTTTAGCTGTAAATAAGATACAAAAGTGTTCCTTTTGAAAATGTACTGTCCCAGTGACAGCTTTTGTACATTCGCTTGTTTTTTTTTTTTTTTTTTTTTTTTGGGGAGTGTCCAGTTGATGTTAAGTAGACAAAGATGCTAAACAAGAAATGAACATAGATTTATAATATATATATATATATATATATATATATATAAACAGGTCCTGGATTCTTTTAGAACATAACAAATAATTCAAATATAATGAAGTATTTTGTAGCCTGACATTATCCTGTCTGTGTTGTTGATTTTGTTTTTGTTTTTGAAAAATCCTTTCACCACATCTCAGATTATATTTTCTATTTTCTGTGATCGAAATGATTATGGAGGATGTGAAATTTTAAAAAGATTTTGGGAATAAAACACCAGACTCTTTTGTTCTGATGATGAATGCTTTCACATTTTGTCATAATTTGACAAAATTACAGCTTGATGGGTAATTATGTACAACAATTCTGTTCGCAAGTGATACTTACCTTGATTTTTCTTGTTCTTTGCACATCACATCTTAAATCTCCTGCACACTCTTCAATGACACTGTTGTCTGCTTGTCAAAGGACACAAAAATGAAAATTCTCTCATCATTTACTCATCCTCATGAGAAAGTGAATGCATGTGAATCCTCATGTGAATCCATATAATGCAAGTGTTTTGGACCTCCAAAGCTGACACTTAAAAACAACACAAAGTGAACACAATGATAACTCATAAAACCCCAGTAGATGGTTCAAAATATTAGTATTTTTCTCACACACACCTGTCGGTAACTATTGCGTTGGTTGTTGTTTATGAAGCATCAGCTTTGGTGTGTCTGCTTCGTACACTGGCATTATGTGAACTCACAGAGATGGATTATTTGTTGAAAAATATTTGCCTTCATCTGAAGAATCATTCATCATACTTCCCCAAAAATGTACTATGGGTAAATATGTTCAGTCTTATCAGAATTCTGTTGTAATTCTTGAAAAATGTACACGGATGAAAAATATATTATCTTATTTAGATTTTTAGATTTAAAATCTGGATCTGTTCAAGGCAAACCAAAATAACATCTACAGAAAAGACATTTGAAAAGTAAAAGTGACAAAAATAAATGAATGAATGTGTGGTATGTAGTTTTCATATGCAGTTTAAACGTGATTTTTGCATAATAAAAATATGTTTGTTGACATCACCTTGGTTCCCACAACAAAAACCCAGTCAAATTTTTCCTTATTTACTTTATTTACTATTTATTTTTGAAGAAAGTAAGCTTTGTGGCCAACCAGAGTTTATGATTCTTACATGTTTTGTTCACAACACAACTTGAAACGAATGTACAGTAAGTAGAAATGTAAGATATAGTACAAACAAACTAAGCCGGCCCCCATTCAAAATCCCATTCAAAATCCCATTCAAAAAACCAATTGGCTTCATGACAATGGATTCGGAAGAGCTAAAATGTGAACTTGCTTCTCTGTTTAGGCCTACAAACATACACAATGAGCCTGTAACAGTCACCCAGAACGTCATCTATCAGTCCCTGAGCAAATACTCCGAACTCCCTAGCTTTGTGACAGCAACTTTTTCACAGTGAAACATGACTTTTATTTACTTTCATTTTCAATATCAAGTTACAATCGATGTTGAGTTATTTCAGCGCATGAAAAAGTGAAGCAGGCGTGGGCCCTTCTTTGTCTGTCTGTGGCTAATGGAAACAGAAAGGGTGCGTTCCCCAAGAGTTCATTGAGAATCGATCTGCGTGCCAGAGTTCCCTTGAATCTGTAGTACTCCCTGGGGTGTCTCCTCTAATGGCTGGTGAGTCATACTGTGGGACTGGCATTATATTACTGTGAGTTTGCCAGCTCAGTGCTCTCTCATCATCCACCATACACACACACACAGTCATCCCATACCGATGGTGCAACACCACAGAACCCACATCTACAAGCCACACACACCTCAATAAATAATTACTGCCTGAATTGAATTACGTGGTTTTATTATTATTAGTATTGTTATTAGCTGAATAGCTTTAATGATGGCTAGAGAATGAAGTCATCTTTGCTCAATTCAAACCATAATAAACCCTCCATGGCGTATGTCATGAGTCATCTCCAATAAATCTGCATAGGTAATGTAGCTATAATGTAGTTATTAAAATTCTCTCCTCTGACTGTACCCTCCTGCCGCGGCTCTGTCTATGTCTGTCTCCGTCTGCAGCAGAGGAACAGTGTGTGTGTGTGTGACTGTAGGTCTGGACTGAGTGAGACCCTCACACTCACAGTCAAACAGAGAATTACTCAATGGTGATGAGAGCTACAGGAAGAAATAGACTTTATGAAAGCTCACGGTTTGCCTTGTTCAAGTGGAATTAAATTGACCATATGTACCTTTTTTTAAAGGGATAGTCCTACCAGAAATAAATCATTTACTCAGCGTTTTATTCCAAGTCAGTATTACCTCGTAACGTGAGAATGTACTGATCACTCCTTTCCATGCAGTTTACATTAAGTACAGACTATTGTAGATGTTCAAGTCTCCAGAACAACACAGGAGCACCATAAAGTGGTCAAGATTCTTGGAAAGAAATGATATTATATGGCAAGGATGCATTAAATCAGTCAAAAGTTGATTATAATGAAAATAAATCTTTCTTGAGCAGTAAATCGGCACTTAAGTATGATTTCTGAAGGATCATGTGACACTGGAGACTGGAGAAATGATGCTGAAAATACAGCTTTGATATCACAGGATGTCAAATTAATATATATTTTTTAATTTATTCGAATTCAAAACAGTTATTTAATATTTTAATAATGTTTCACAGTGTTATTGTTTTTACTGTATTTTTTTATTAAATAAATACATCCCACATTTCACATTTTTCATTGCATATCCTGTTTCACTCAAATTTGCCACATAATCGAAGCGAATTGGTTGCAAATGTCGTTTTATGTTGACTTTAATATACATTAATCGATCCGATTACATTTTATGAATGCCAACCCCATATAACAACAATATCATATAACAGTTTGAGTGCAAAGTGTTTCAAATGTTAATTGTCCATATTAATAATTCAACAGTGAAAACACTACTGTCCCACAAAATACACTATGGCAGAGCACATTATGCTAATGGCCAAGTTTGGACATAATGGACTGCACTCTAGTTCAAAGTATAAGGTTAAGGTCAGAGAAAATCATCGAAGAATCTATCTTTCAGTTCTCTTTTGTGTTAAATCCATCTCTAAATGTGCCTCATCTGTTCTTTATCAGCTAGTGAATGCATCAGTGAATGAGCCGTGAACTGTCATTGTGTTTCCACAGATCATGGAGGAGCACATGGCCTTCATCATGACTGTGCCCACAACTCTGGCCATTTTTCTGGCCATCTTCATCCTCGTCTGCATTGAGTCGGTCTTCAAAAAGCTCCTCCGCCTCTTCTCCCTGCTCGTCTGGGGCTGTCTGGTTGCCATGGGTTACCTCTTCATGTTCTTCGGGGGGATCATCTGTCCGTGGGACCAGGTGAGACTTGAGCGACAGCACTTTCATCGCTCCCCGCAATTATTCTTCAGTGACCGCCTTCGACCTCTACGGCTAGCGCGTCCTAATTTACCTTTTTATCATACTGAAGTGCTCAGAATGAAGTATTCGCCGAGCATAAAACACGACTTGCATCAGTGTGATTTATGTATGTAGATGTGCAAGTAAATTGCTCGGATGGAAAGCGCTAGCAGACGCAATGAAAGCGCCGCACAATCATGCGCAATCAACGCGGTGTCATTTTCCTCCAGTCATTTGCACAGTTATTCATGAGTTTGAGTGTGCGAGCTGTTCTGCGCACTGAATCATTCATTAGTTCATTGAACTCTGCTCAACGCATGATTTTGGCTAATGACTGTGACACAGTCTCAACATAAATGCATGTCTTAGAGTACTTATGACAAGTTCGCCTCTGCTTCCATAAAACAAATCAGGTGTTAAACAGACTTGCTTAGCTTGTTCGCACACTTCGTTTTTTTTCTTCTTCCCGCTCTGCTCCGTTAGCGAGGAGGAGGTGCAGTCAGCCCAGCCACCCCTCAACAAGACACGGTTTAGTTGTCTTTTGTACACCGCTCTTGAGTTATGATATTACACTGGCTGTAGGAGGAGAGATCCGCTGTTCTGTGCACTAGTAAATGCAGCTCGCCGTGAGTCATCCACTCTGTTTGTTTGACATGACTTCATAACTTAATAACTCGCATGGGCTCAGTGATCTGGATATGCATAGGTGACAAAAATTGGCTCTGGGTCAAAGGGCGGCAACATTTCAATTGGAACTGGAGCTAGGTGGCACTTACATAACATCCTTTTTTTTTTAAACAATTATCTATCACTGTAATGGAGAGATGTCACCATCAGAAAATGTATGGCATCTCGGCCCATAGTGCCACAAGATCACAACGACATGGCAGATAGTCTTTTCTTCAATCCATGATATATATACAGTGACAATCTCCATGCATACTCTGAAATACTTGTTACATCAATACAGACATCACCGACAAGAAACTATCCACATACAAAGAGCAATCATACAAGAAAAGCTTCTCATCTTCTCTCAGAAATATTTGCCACTGCCTGTTTCTATAGCTAAATTATGACTTGAACATCTTAAAAGGAGCAATGATTGTATTGGTTGGATGTAATATGCAGACTCAATGTAGCTCTCTTGTGCAAACAAAGATTTGTATTGTACATATATATAACTGATACCGTGCCTCATGTGCTTTTTCTTTCAGTCGTTGGTTAAGAATTGCTATGAATGTTCTTATATCACCTACACTTTCAGTCTCCCAAGCACTTGGAAAAAAAGCATATTATTATTCTGATAAAAACTGATAAAGCATATTATAAAATTTTCTAGGATAACGATGATTATACACAAGTTTTATCCAGAAGTGAGGTTATAAATACCACATTAATGCGTGGCCCAAAGTTGTATTTGCATTATTTGATTGTGTTCCCCGCAAAATTATTTTTGATTTGATTTGATTGATTTATTTAATTTTTTGAAATTTTTTTTATTTAGTTTTCTTTGCTTTGCTTTCGTTTGTTCTGTTTGGCTTTAGGTTCTGTTCTGTTTTGTTTTTTTTTGTTTGCTGTGATTTTTTTTTCTTTGTTCTGTTATGTTTTGCATCTATTTTGTGTTGTTTGTTCTGTTCTGTTCTGTTTTGCTTTTGTTTTGTCTCTTCTGGATGGCCTGTTTTAGTGGCACATGGACTAAAGCAACTGAATTACCTTTCACTCTGTTATGTATTGGTCCACATTTAGGTGAGCCACAATTCACTTAGTGTATAGAAAATCGTGATACTGGGCTTACCTGCTTAACCTTGAACCTACACCTGCTCCAGGCTGGTTAGTGATGTTTTAGTGCTGGTGTAGATGGTGGACCACTGCAGCCATGCTAAACAGACTTCATCACACCCAGCATCCAAAACGCTTGCCTTTTTATCAGGGCTCTGTCATAATTTACTCCCAACACTTAGTGCAGTCTGAGCTCACGTGCTGTGCCTGAAGGTTTAGGGAAGCAGACTTCTGTTGCAGGAAATTCAGAAGAGCCTGCTAATGAGCCTTGCATACGTGACGGGAAGAACTAGTCGGGTTCAGGCGATCTGAATAAGCCACCACCTAATTAGCACTCAGAGTACTGCAGCAAAGTACTAATCAGCAAAGAGTTTCTGATTGTTTCTGAATGTGTCGTGAAGTATATAGCATGTGTGCGCTTATTAGCAGAACTGAATGGCACAGTAACTACGTCTACACTAGTTGAAGACTTAAAGAGCTCTATTAGGCTATGCCGTATTTAATTTCCTGTTTTTACTGTAGCCTTTTAAGCTACACACTGTGCTCGTACAGTTTTCTCTCTGGTTATGTTCTTTGATGTGCCACAAGCTACACGTCTACATTGTTTGAGCTCTAATAAGCTATACACTTGGAGTCTCTTCACAACACGTTACAAGGAAAAACAATAGAGTCCCTAACTATGCATTCGCCAGCATGGGTCGAGTTACTACAGCAGATGAAAACCTCTCACTATTCCTCACATAAGTCTGTAATGCAGGCATCATTAACCCACAGCAGTAGTTCTCCATTAGAGATGCCTGTGAAAAGCCAGCAGCCTTTGTATGTTGTAGAGAAGAACATAATTGAGCTCAGATTCAGCAGAAGAACAAAAGGCAGCCAGACTCACCTTACGCCAATCAGCCTGCGGGCAAATCAGAAGAAAAGACCCCCAAAAACACTGTCTTGCGTATCTTCATTTCCCACAATTTGGTGTTGCAAGAAGTGCTGATTGAATGCTTCATGAAGGATGCAAAAGAGTGATGGGGAACTAATAAAGTGATGAGAGAGTGAAGGAGGCAGGCTTTAGATTTTGAGTCGCTTTTTTAATACTTTTAAAAAAGGAGGAGGGCAAAGACAAATGCCTTCTTGTGTAAATCAGTGGGCATTGGTCTAAGATGATGCAGGAAGCACGTTTAGTGAGAAGTGGGAAGCCACTTTCAGCAGCATTGCAGACAGAAACTATGATATAAAAAATATATGTGAATACACATTTATTGACAGGTGACATCTGTGCATCACCACATTTGAAAAGCACCAGATGCTGCCAGTCAGGAATTCATGCAGTTAAGTTAAGATTAATTCAGTACATTTTGGTTTGAACACTGTAAATTACACATTACAAAATCCAAATACTATAATGTACTTTTAAAGGTCCCATTTTTAGCGTGCTTTTTTGAAGCTTTGATTGTGTACAATGTGCAATATAACATGTGTTCATGTTTCGCGTAAAAAAAAATACAGTATTTTTCACACAATTCACCTATCTGTATACCACTGTTTTCACTGTCATAAAAACGGGATGATGACTTCCTTGTTCTATAAACTCCCTCCTTCAGAAATACGTAACGAGTTCTGATTGTGCCAGCGGTTCCTGCGTTGTTATTCGACACCAGCTGAGTGCAGGCTGCCCTCCTGGAAATGAAATTCGACTAGTTTTGAGAAGCAAGTGGACAGGAGCATGTGCTGGAGATGTACTTATAATCACAGGACCGTTTTTACTGACGCATTCGATTTTTTGCACAGCACTAACATCTAGTTAACAAAGCTAAACAGCATTGCCCTTTCTGTGATAAGTTACAGAAACTGTTAAACGCACCAACTTAAATAATAAAATACACTTACCACTGTGATCCATAAACAACACCTTCTCCAGACAAAGAGGGAACTGCTCCATCTTTCAAGAATAATCTAAACTGATTGAGATTGAGGAAGTTGTCCTCAGCAAGCTGTGCTGCACATAGTTGTACATGTGGATTATAATTCTCGGGAACCGAGTTAAACATTAATTGTAACATTGATCTCGCAGTACAGCGTCCCTGGGAAGGCCAAACAAAGGTGATTGGACTCCGAGATGAAAATAACAGCGTTTCGACAACATTGCGGCAAACACAAACACTGCTCTTCGGAAGAGAAGAGCCTCTTAAGATCACGCCCCCTTTTTTGTGAATTCATGTGGGCGGAGGTTAGTCAAAAAACTGTTTTAGTGACGTCATTACTGCAGGAACTAGAGGGGTGTAGTCCAAACGGGTCGTTTTTTTGTAGGCAATTCTGTTAAATAAAATATCTCGCTTGGTATTGAACTTTGAGCTTTATAATTTTACAGATATTATTTATACAACAACATTACACACTAACTAAAGTTTGAAACATGGGATCACGAAGAACGGGACCTTTAAAGTACTAATTAGTACCTTTATTATTATACTATATGTACCTTTACTAATATTAGTACATTTGGGGATAAATAAGATTAAAAAAAATGTACCTTTTAGCTGTCGCGCCTTAGGATACCACACCATAGACAGCTTTGCACCTTTTCTGAGAGTGAATAAAATGCTAAATTTAGGTAAAATCCACTTTTAGATAGTGTAAGTAAAACACAGTGATGATAAATGACAGTTTGACATAAATCAAAACATTTTAAATATTATTAATAAAAGTTTTTAATTGTTATTTATTTATTGCATTTTGAGCTAAACAGCTTAAATATATCAGGTAAATGTTTGAGATAATTTGAATAAGTCCAGAATGTTGTAATATACAGTATATATCAGTAGCACGTCTCAGAAAGTGTCACTGATACCTCAGATTTGCAGTTTTATGCCATTATGTAAATTTGCAGTTCTCTGTCACACCAGTTGTTTAGTTTTAATGTGGTGTGCTAATTATCCTCAGTTCAGCCCATTTCTTTGAGTTTTTCTGGAGATCCATAAGTGTGATTGGACTGCATGTGACGATAACAGCACTATCTGATCCATCATTATTCCTTTAATGGAAGGCTTTCAATTCAGATCATCAGATTATTCCATTTCCATTCGCTTTCCTAATACAGACCAGACATTAAGATCCCAGTAGACCACATAATCTTATTCCCTATGAAAAAGCAAATCGGTTAAGTGTGTCTTGTGTATTTACTACCATCTGTTGCCTTAGCGGCTCTTAAAGAATATGCTTTACATGTTACAATCTAATTTTATATAATTGTTTTAAAGCAAAAATATCTGAACACAGTATGTAATATTCTCAATATAGCAATAGCATCATGATAAAAAAAAAACTCTGATCTCTATGTAAAGCATATGTTGAAAAGGCAATTTAAGGTAATGTGAGTATAAACAAAATTATGTTTTAACTTTAACTGTAAAACTGTATTCATAAAATATGCTAGGATAACGTATTTGTGCATATATCCATCTGAATTACTCAGCATTCAGATTTATGAGGAATAAGCCATAGTGCATCTGTTTGCATTATGATTTGTTTTTGAACATTTTTTTTTCATCTCATGCGAATGATAAATCTCTCTTCAAATCTCATTGGCACCTGCTGCATGTGTCTGATAATTCAAACCTGATTAATAGCGGCAAACCGCTCCAAATGTGATCTGAGCGTTTCATAGAGCTCAAACCAGCTGGGACTGTATTTGTTCTCAGCCCAGCAATCACGATCACAAAGACTGGCCGGAAGAAAAAGAGCCATATGGAAAGATGCATCCACATTGAAAATCTGGCATTTCAAATCCAATCTAAATTTGGAAACACGTTTCGTATTTTGAAAACTTTATTACAAAGTGCTGTAAATTTGAATGAATAAGAAATATATCCATATTCATTTGAGTATTTTTTTTTAAATTGTTTACAGTTTATTTCTGTAATTTACACCTTTAAAATGTTTATATATTTTCACTTGATCTTTCAGTTTAATGCTGTATCATGCATGTTTTTTTCATCACTATAGTTCCCATTCATGTACACTCTTAAAAATAAAGGTGCTTCAAGAGGTTCTTCAAGCGATGCCATAGAAGAACCATTTTTGGTTCCACAAAGAACCAATCAGTCAAAGGTTCTTTAAAGAACCATCTCTTGCTCACCTTTTTATAATCTGTAGAAGCTCATTTTACCACAATGAACCTTTTGTGATTCAGAAAGGTTCTTCAGATGTTTAAGGTTCTTTATGGAACCATTTAGACAAAAAGGTTCTTCTATGGCATCGTGAAGCACCTTTATTTTTAAGAGTATACGGAGTCAGACAAAGAGAGTAAATTCAGGATTCAGTGCCGTGTATCCTGGTCTGATGTAGAATAAGACCCCTGAATTGAACTGCCAGTCTTAATCCTGCTAGCAGATAGACCAGAACTGCCAAGCAATCAGTTCATTTGAGAGATTAAGCATTGCCAATTCTTGAGGCTGAACTCAGAACACAATCTATCTGTCCGATCCGCGGTGTAAGTGCGAGACGCCCCTCGGCCCGGAGCCCAGCGGAGCGTTCTGTCTGCTGGGGGATTCTCTCTCTTTCACATTCCTGACGGTTCCTCCGATCCTCCTCTGCGCCGGACAGAGTGGAAATGGCGATCGATAAGGCTCAAGACATGTTACGTCTAGAAAAAAATCACTTCCCTGCAGTCTGTTTGTTTTTTGGCAGTGTGTGTGTGTGTGGTCTGTGAGGGTGACCAAGCCAGAAATCCATTAGGCTTTGCTGCCGTCCAGTGCCCTATCTGCCATTCCTCCAGTGCTATATTGAGCCCTCGCTCAGTGTAGGAAAATATAAAACATAGGTTTTGGAATATTTATGAGCGTATTACGTCCTTCAAGCGTTCAAAACCTGATGAAACCTGCAGTTTGGCTCTAACTAGAAGGCTACAGACCATTTAAAGGAGAAAAATGTAAGAATGTTGGTAGTACAAAATATTTTCAAATAAATACTGCCCTCAATTACATTAAACAGATTTTAAATTTAAATTGTCATCATTTACTCATCCTTATGTCATTCCAAGCCTGTATGAGTTTCTTTCAGCTGTTGAACACATATTAAGATATTTTGAAGAATTTTGGTATTAAAACAGACTTTTAGTGTGGGGAAAAAATACTATTGAAGTCAATGGCTACAGTCAACTACCACATTCTTCGAAATTCTTCTTTTGTGTTCAACTGAAGAAAGAAGGGGCAAACTAAATTGTACAATTTATTGCTTCGCCCCTAAGACATGCTCCTGCATATAAAAACGAATTTGGTATTTAGCAACTTTGCTATCTTGATAAATGTCGGCATGAATTATGCAAGCACAAAAGGTTAGCCAATGATAACAGAGGTTATTTCAGAAGTCTAAAAAGTAAAGTAGCAACAACTAAGTAAAAACTAAACAGCATTATGGAAGCACTTTATTATTATTTTTTTTTTATATATATATATTTTTTTTAAATTAAGAGTTTTTTTTTTTTTTTTTTTTTTTGGCAAAAGCCGTAGTTAATAATTAGGGCTGTAGTACTCGAGTCCGGTCTTGGACTCGAGTCCGGACTCGAGACATTTTTCTGTCGTCTCGGACTTGTCTCGGACTTGTTATATTTGCACTCGGACTTGTCTCGGACTTGGCCATTGGACTCGCCAAGTCTTCTAGTTGGTCTCGACCGAGTCCAGCAAAAAAAAAAAAAAAAAATTCTCCTTCAAAAGAAAAAAAAAAACTTTTGCATGATTTCGTGACCGAAAACTTGTGGAAAACGCTAGGCGCGCTGCTCTCCTTATTTCCAATGACGCAGAAGTTTAAGCAAAGAATAAATGGATTTCCAGCACTAAACATCCCTTGTAGTAGCTCTGCTAATAGATTCATTTACAAAATGGCTATCCTTGTACAACTATGATCGTCAGTTTCTCCATCTTGGCTTTGCTTTCAGTATTGTTCCGGGAAAGGATGTGCATGACCAGCGGTGCACTTGCTGCGACCTGAAAAGTTTAGATGTTTCTAATTTAATTTTCTACCTGTTAGATTGTGTTTTATTTACGTCTACACCCAGATAGCCTTAAACGTACCCTTTACAATAATGAAATACTAATTATTGTTGTACAGTATAGGGGTTGCAAGACTACTGATTTCTGCTAGTAGATTTTTTTAAGAAAAAAATGCTTGAGTAACTCGTGGTTCATGCTATTGTAAATGAAAACACATTAAATAGTTTTTTTAATCAATCAACACATATTTATGTATAGTCTTATGCAACAATTACATATGTAAATTTTAAAAACTTTATAATTATGACATTACATATTTACATTTTCATGTAACAGCCAGTATTTGTATCTGTTACAATCACAACACTTTTCGTATCTGCATTCGGATACAACATCATACAGTTGATAAGACCCTTAGGACTTTTTATATATATATATTTTTTCGTAGTTATCACTGAACAAGTATGTCGTGTTAAACTAAAATAATTATTAATTTTTAAAATAATATTTATCATGCAAGCAGAGAGATGTCATGACAAACTAGTCATAGTGATCATTTGAACACGACTGGATCCATTCAATGCACACATTTTCATTACGCAGAACACTTTGAGCGAGTCTTAATGTTAATGAACTTCACTAAACAGATGTATGTGTGCCGCGCAAACCAGCAAAAGGTAAAGATGCAAACATGTAGGACAACAGAGGGGTTACCAGGATGTCATGTTTGGGGGGGCATTTGGCTTTTTTTGGGGGGGCAACATAAACAACTGAAGAAATCGGCGCAAAATTAAGCTATACTACACACAATCTGTTTTAGTGGATGTCTTTTTCTAAGCCAGGAACCCAGATATAGGTACAGGGCCCCTATTAGACTATAGGGCTGTCACATAAATGTTAGTTAAACCCGGTCAACATTAATAATATGATGATGATATTATTATTATTTACAGATTCATATATAGAATAGATCACAGTGATCGCCTGATGATGAGTGACAGGTGTTTGCTTGTTAGAAGACTTGCTACACGAGTAGGCTTTTTTTTAAATGAATCTGAAGTCACGTTTGTATAGACAAGATGTAAATTAATTTGTTTCTTCTAAGCTTTTCCAGACGTAGGTGCTACCATAAATTCACCAGTTAGCCTCTTATAAGTTTCTTTGTGAATGCATATGCTCATTTGAACAGTATGAGAACAGTATTTGAATGGTATTCTCTGGTTGTAAGTGGCTTTGGATAAAAGTGTCTGCTAAATGAATAAATGTAAACATGTAGGCCTAGATAAAAGGGAACATATTAGGCTACAGGGGGTAAGGAGACTTGGAGAGTTGAAATAAAAGATATTTTTGTGAAACTATAACAATTGAATTTATGATCTCATTAGCAGAGGCAACATAACTATTTTTAAATATGGTTTTATTTTTATTTTATTTGTTTATTTAATTTTATTTATTATTAGTGGTGCTTGACATAGGCAAATGCTATTATTATTTTACAGGGGTGTGGAGTCTGTATGGGTTTGTTCTCCCTCAGGGGTTGAGTGATATAATAAAAATCTAATAAGTCTGTTTTTATTTTATTTTTTAGAAATCATGATTTTATCCTGATTCTTTGTCATGTTGTTTTTTCTATTTTGCAAGCTGTTTGAGCATCACGGCCAAACTAATTTCCCTATTATAAAGCATTTTAAGGTAACAAAATATGAAAAAGTATGGCAGATATTTAGGCCAAAGTGCATGGGTGAAGAAAAAAAATCTTTGTCATTATTTTATCTTTGTTATTAAAAAATGAGAGCAAAGATACACATTAAAAATACAGATATTATACAAATAAAGTATTTTATTTTCAGGTACAAGAGATGTATTTAGCAGGAGCATTAAAAAAATAATGAACAAATATAAAAATAAAACACTATATACACTGATTCCTATTAAAACAGCATGTACTGCCTACTGTCCCTTTAAGACCTGCATGCATACAGACATGCATCCTCTTTCAGTTGTTTACTGTCATTTTAGACATATGCAACTTCTATACATAAACCTTGTGTGTTTCGACAGTATTAGCACAGAACATAACTTAGAAATCAGGCACAGTTTGAAGGGCTTTTTCGTCTTCGTGCCGCACTTTGATTGTGCTTAGAAGAACCGAACGTCAGAAAAGCACACGAATGAAACTTTTAAATAAGCAGTAAGGATTTAAAGCAGATGCAAAATAATAATAACAATAATAATAATTTTGTGAATAAGTGCAGTATCCTGTTTGAGAAACTCTACCGCTGAGATAACACTTATGTTTATGTATTATAATAATTCCGTGGCGCCAGAACTGCAGCTGATAGAATGTGCGCTGCGGCACAACGCAACAATATTTCTTCAAAAGCAGATCGTGGAGACATTTTTATCGTCCACAACCAAAAATATTAATATACTACCCTCGGCAGAAATTGAGGACAGGGGGCAAACCGGACCGCGAGGCACTTTAGCGTTAGACCTCAAAGTCGTAGTTGCAGAATTCTCTGACTTTCAAAAAACCCTGTTTCAGTCAAAATCACGATGTCTCGCTCTCAACGCACTTCGATCCCATACGCTGTTTTGGGGTGGCAACTGGAGTGGCTAAGCTCATTTGTGCCACCCTTGTGGACACGCCACTGCTCTAAGGCTCTGCCAGGTAAACATTTCATTGGCGTTCTATTCTCACATGATGCCCTTTTTCTGAGCCCATAAGCCTGAAGCGCGCTCGCACTGTCAAACAGCGCCAAACTGGATTTTGTTGGGTCAGACTCATCTGCTACTGATGGAAAAATATGCACAAAACAATCAACTTTTAAATGTTTATTTATCATCAGAGGGACAGTCCGTTTCTCGGGGAGGCAGGGCTTATCCTAGGGGAGGCACTGCCTCCCCCAGCCTCCCCCTAGACACGCCCCTGTAGGACAAGTAGACAATGTATCAGTATCTAAGCTGATTATTAGCCTACACTTGAACTGATTTGGTTTTTGAGAGACTGAGACGCGCAATGCAGCTGTTTGATTGGTGAGCGCGCTGTGCTTATTCATTCGTTTCACATCGTAGCCTAAGCTTTAAATCATTGCCTTTTAAATATATACAAATACTATAACGTGTATGATGTATTGTTATAGGTAAAATTACTCTTGCAACGCTCTGATTTCTGAGAGATGCACAGAGAGGCGACAACAATGCGGTGTTTGATTTGCGCTCTTTTCACTCATAAAGTTTACATTCATTCACTTCTGGCGCTGATCCCCTGGCAAATGTTATCTAGCAAACACCAGACTATGTCAGCTTCAGTCGAGTATTCAGGAAGAATTATTCCTTGTCCGTTTTTCGTTTTTTAAGCCATTAACCTTGCCATTCCGAATAAGGTATTCAGCTTCAGGCACAACCCTAATTATTACATTACATATTTTATTTTTACATGTAACATAGATAAGGTCATATAGTAACAGCTCCACGCAATATTGTAATTCTAAAATTCACGTCGTACTTGCCAACACTTTGTATGCATTATGGTTAATGCATGCTGGAGTAGTCGATTGTTTCCGACAGAGCTCGACTAGTCTATGCAAGCACTAGCACAGTATGACAAAAATTTCGCTATATTTATGTGCGCATGCCCAGTAGAGCCAAACGTATGCCTTCTAGCTTTGCTGCGCGCATTTGTCATATCCCGAACTTTGCGTGTGTCTGTGCACTGTGCCAAGGCATCAGTCATATAAATTTTTGACCACGGACATGTCAGCAAAAGCAGCATTATAAAGTAAATAAAATGAAAATAAAGTACATGCAAATAATTTGACCTTACAGCTCCAAACTCTGTTCTAGGGCCAGTGTCCTTTATAGTTTAGCTCCCAGGGTCGGACTGGGGGTAAAACTACTACTGATTACCAGGCCCCAAAGGAAGAGAGGGCCCTTGAAAAGTATGAATCTGAAATATATTTTATTTTACCTGGATATTTTCATGAGTGGGGGGCATGGGGGCCAATCAGGACTGCCTAAGCATAGGGCCCGGGATCTTGTGTAATGCCCCTGTTAGCTTTAACCCTAATTATACACACTTGATCTAATCAAGCTCTTACTAGACACACTAATCTTCCAGGTGTGTTAAGGCCAGTTGGAGCTAAACTTTTCAGGACATTGGCCATCCAGGATGTAGTTTGGAGACCCCTGTCCTACAGAGTTTTTACTTTGCACATGCTTTTTGATCATTACAAATAATAATGTCAAATTATTTTCTTAGAATAGGAGATATGCTGTCTCTCGCATCACATACATTATCAGTAGTTAAGTGTGTGGTCTTGAAGAAGACCCTTTTTTCTCTCATTTGGACTCGGTCTTGACTTGGACTCGAAAATTTTGGACTTGGACTTGACTTGGACTCGAACCTCTTTGGACTCGGTCTTGACTCGGTCTCGACTAGTCCTGGACTTGGACTTGACTTGGACTCGACAAAGCTGGACTTGACTACAGCTCTATTAATAATTAACTTTAATAGTTGGTATATAGTAAGAATTGGTCCAAAACCAAAGTGTGAGCTAAATAATATATATATATATATATATATATATATATATATATATATATATATATATATATATATATATATATATATATATATATATATATATATATATATATATATATATATATAATATATATTAGGGCCGGGACTTTAACGCGTTAATTGAGATTAATTAATTACACAAAAAATAACGCGTTAACTAAGATTAATTAATTACAGAAAAAAAATTCCCGCATCTTTAATAACTTATTTTTGCTCCGCGGAACGTTTCTCACTGGATGCGTTTCGGCGGACCGATTATACTGAAGCACCAACTAGCGTTCGCTTATCAACGCAGCACATGATCGCACCTCAAGTATCACCTCAACGCAAAACATATAGCAGCTAGCGTGGACTTTACATTTTATGTTGAACTATGTATTCTTTTGTTGGTGCAACAGTTTATGTTGAACTCTTTATTGTTTTGGCCAAGGTTATTGAGAGTTGGACTAAGTATGTTATGGCCTCTGAAGCAACACAGAGATGTTTTCTAATAGTCAGTGTTTCCAATGTTTTATATATATATATATATATATATATATATATATATATATATATATATATATATATATATATACCGATAAGCTTCCTGAATTTCTGAAATGTACTATTTCTAAATTGTTTCTAAATATGCTATTGCTACACTTCATGGCAAAAATTGCACTGGTCTGCTAGACTTGGTTGAACAAAAATAAACAAAATTTTTTTGCTTAAGCTTATGTATTCAGTCATTAATCAATGGTATACTATAAATCCATGTGAAAAAAATTACTTCTCACTGTTCTCAGGTCAAATATTTATATGCGATTAAAATGCGATTAATTTCGATTAATTAATTACAAAGCCTCTAATTAATTAGATAAATGTTTTTAATCGAGTCCCGGCCCTAATATAATATATATATATATATATATATATATATATATATATATATATATATAATTTATGAGAGTATGCACCTCTTGTAAAAGCTGTAAAATCACATTTCAAACTAATTCCTTGATCTTTCATGATGAAAGAGCTTGCTGAACACTGAAACTCCAGAGCTTATTTGTCTTTCCAGTCAAAAAAAATGCACTTACTAAACTGAATGCACATAACTTTCTGATGATGAATGCATCAGCTTAGGAGCACCCACATTTATTATGTCAATGAGGCGCATTGGATGATCAAAAAACTGAATTATATATATATATATATATATATATATATATTTTTTTTTTTTTTTTGAACACCAAATAAACCAATGATAAGAGTAAAATGTAGTGAAAGTTTGCCAAACGTTGTGCTGCTTCTGGCTGAGAGTAGCTCCAGCCTTCTTTATATTATTCTGAAGGATCCCAGTGTTAGGGAAAAGTGGCTGACGTTTATTTTTAACAGTGTCCCTGATCATTTTAGTATGAACCGTTTGAGCAGCACATTTTCTGCAGCAAGATTGCTTTGTAAACAGGCTGTTACGACAGGTTGCAGGGTGAAAAAGTTATTATATAAACATCTCTTTAAAAATGTATAGTACATTGTACAGCCGAGCCAGAGATTGTAATTCTCTCAGCATCATGGGCGAAGTCAAGCAAACCAACACTCATCATGACCCAAGTTTCATCATGCTATCTGCTCCCTTTTTGAAGTGTCTTGAATCGCCATGAAAACGCCATGCAGTTACTCAATGTTCATTTAAGCAGACTTCAAAGACACTAATAGCCTAACAAATCCCTAAATCTACTATTTATAATTAAACATAACGATGTCATTTTAGTGTTTCATTTCCTTCCAAATGATGCAAGAATTGCAGTAAAAAGTGTGGCGCTTTTTATTGCTGCAGAAATGAGTGGGTGTGTTTTGTAAAACATTTGCAACTACTTTTTATTACTTAACTCTTTCCCTGCCAGCATTTTTTAAATGAAAGTTTCCTGCCACCCTAAGCATTTTTGATCATTTTTACAAAAATGTAATGGCCCCCAGAATATTTTTAACATGCAATAAGTCTTAATTCTAGCTATATGCATTTTTTTATCAACACTTCAGTGTACAAAAAACTCAGAAAAAATTCACTTTTTGTCTAAGACTATATCCAGATTTCCCTGAAACCTGTCAACTCAAATCTACAGACTGATTTTGATTTCAGCAGCTTGCATCAACTTATCTAAACTGTAAATCGGGGCAAAAATCTGGGTGGAAAGTCATGTATTGTATTTCAGTGTTTCTCATGATCTGATCTCAGTCCTTTGTTTGTGAGCTGTAGATGTTTAATGGCAGTCTAATGCACTGTTAACTCTGTTTGCAGGTGTCGTTTTTCCTGTTTATTGTGTTTGTGGTGTACACCATGCTGCCGTTCTCCATGAGGGATGCCGTCATCGCTAGTGTCCTCACTTCATCCTCCCACACACTAGTGCTCAGCATCTGGCTCTCGAACACGACTGACCACATGGAGGCCCTCGTCTGGCAGGTAAGTATCTAAGAATATGTTAGAGAATGTGACTCAGTGAGAGCGAGTGAATGTGGAAGGATATTTCTACTCTGCAGTGGCTTTTCTGTCATGAGAGGGCATATTTCCCAGAATCCTCTACTGTCAGCCTGGCTGTTTTGGTCATCATATGGCCTTCCCACTTAAATGACACATTTAATTTCAGAAATAATGGGCAGAATTGATCCACCCAGTGTTATTCCACAGGGTCAGCGGTTTCAGATCTGTGTCGTCTGGTCCTGAACTTCTGGAGAGTTGGCAGAGAATATATCTTGAACTAAGTTCATTTGTTTCTAAATGTAGTATGTTTTATGCAGAATGAGTTTAAGTGTCAGAACAAGCAGTCAAGCGAAATGGAAAAACACAAATGAAAAGTAATGAACCTGATATGAACAACTTTGTTATGAAGCGACAGAAGTTAGCAAACAAACTAAAGCCATTTCTCAAACTATGAGTTGTGCTGCTTCATCAGTCACCGTTGACCAAGCAGTGTTCACATCTAGCCAAGTACAGTTCAAATCCCGGATGTGTTCTTGCTCTGCCTCTTTTATTGAGGTGAATCAAGAGGTGACTTGTGTGAACTGGAGGAAGCAGGTAACCCACAATACATTTTGCACCAACCAGCAAGCGTTAAACCCACATCATTTTCAAAATGCTGCTGATATTGTGTCATGAAATGTTGTTTTAATAGTTTTTCAGTGCTTCCCGCCGAGAGCAGCCTTATCTCGGCTAGTCTTTCTGACATTTGCCGCTGGCTCTGATGTCTCTGTCGTGGTTAAACATCAGATATAATTAATTCCAGGTATATCTATCAGGCAATGTTTGGTTGCTTGAACCTACCATTTGTTCCTACTCGTATCGTTTTGGCTGAGCACCAAGTTAAGTTTCATAACTTTTATATTGATTTATTGAACTTTACCATAGTACAGCACTGATGTAGCATCCGTTTGACTGAATATCGGCTGGACAACTTATCAGTATGCTTTATATTTGTAAAATGAAAACGTAAAGAGGGTTGTGTTTTATATTACAGCTAATGAATTCTGCCATCTGTAACATATACCAATAAACATATATTTAGACTTGTATTTTAAAGTGCAAAGTAATAGGGTAAAAAGTGTCAATAAAGCTCAGTACAACACCACTGTTTTAAAAATTGTAAGTGTGTCCCGTTGAAAATGCATCATGTAAGTTCACAAATGTTGGAGTGTGATACTGATCAGTTCAAAGCAGCTTCACAGTCATAAAGAGGAAAGGAACAGAATCAATGATGCAGACTTCCTCAGTTAAGGGACCAATGAGAGTACAATCTCATCTCAGCACTGATGGAAGTGTACAGTTATGTGGTCGATCTACTGATATGAGCAAATTAAAGAATTTCTATAATGATGGTATTTTTCCAAAATGTTTTGTGGGGCAAGTAGTCACACAAATTTGAATCATTGTAAAATGTACCAAATCCGCTGCCAAAATAATGGGAGGATATTTTTGTTTTTACTTTACCCTTTAATATCTCTCTACACTGGCTTCCAGTCGCGACTTACTGTACGTGAAGTTCCTATCCCCATCCGAACAGCCCAATCCCTCACAACTGAAAACTCATCTCTTCCATGAGCATCTTACCGCATCTTCCTAAAAAAATTCTATGCCTTCACGTTTCTTTCTGTTATTATCCTTTATCACTTACTCTCCCAGCTTTTACTATTCTGAATGAAGACTGAAATCTTGTATAACTGGCATCTCTTGTGTTTAGTGCCATTTTATGATTAATCACTTGTATTCCTCAAGTCACTTTGGATGAAAGCGTCTGCCAAATGACTAAACGTAGATGTAACAATTTTTCCAGTTTCATATTATATTTTGTGTTGTGTAATTATGCTGTTCAATTTGCTGAAATTCCAGTGAATAACCAACTTTTAGCATTTCATATATTAAAGAACAACGTTTTTATTAAATCAATAAACAGCAGGTCCCGATTGTGACAACTTGCTTCATGTAGCATGACTGCAAGTCCAGTTATTGGAACTCATTTGCATGCCGTCACAAAAGGTCAGCGTGTGTTGATTAATTGTACCTCTCTTTTCTGGATAATAATGCTTTTTTTTAGGCAAGCTTTTTTTTAGGCAAGACTATAAAATATGGGTCTATGCAAAAACTCACCTTTAAAAATTAAACATTCCTGAGAAGTATTCACTGGAGTAAAATGTGTGACAAATTGCCCCTGTCTCGCCTATATATACACACACACACAGTGGGTACGGAAAGTATTCAGACCCCCTTAATTTTTTCACTCTTTGTTATATTGCAGCCATTTGCTAACATTTTTTTTCTCATTAATATACACACAGCACCCCATATTGACAGAAAAACACAGAATTGTTGACATTTTTGCAGATTTCTTTAAAAAGAAAAACAGAAATATCACACGGTCATAAGTATTCAGACCCTTTGCTGTGACACTCATATGTTTAACTCAGGTGCTGTCCATTTCTTCAGATCCTACACCTTCATTTGAGTCCAGCTGTGTTTGATTATACTGACTGGACTTGATTAGGAAAGCCACACACCTGTCTATATAAGACCTCTCAGCTCACAGTGCATGTACTTAAATGATTTTAGCAAATGGCTGCAATATAACAAAGAGTGAAACATTTAAGGGGTTCTGAATACTTTCCACACCCACTGTACATTTTATGTCTCACTATATTTCTCTCTTTAGCTACATAAAAACATATATTTGACATGCACACAGAGTGCATTCACTTGCACTGCTTTTTGTTCTATTACTGTCCTAAAGAGTCTTACCTAACTCTTAAATAATAATTCATGCCTACCTTTCTATTGGTTTTCCAGAACCTTTCTTTTTGTTATTATTTTCCTAAGCAGATCTCAGGCAGATATGTTTTTCAGACCGGCCCTAAACACAGCGCATGTAACCAAGGCAACAGTCCAGTCACATGGTGCACAGGAACACAAAAATACTGGCTGTCAGGTCGAGTCCAAGAGGCAGCAGCAGCAGCATCGGGTTCAAGACGCTTGTAGCGGAAGGGCGTAGATTGTTATTATAAGCTTGTTGTCCAGGCCAATTTAAAACCTTAAAAAGAATCCTCTTTAGACACGGTAAACACTTTCACCGCGGTCAGTCCTCCACGCGGTTCTCAAGCACTAGGAGAGCTTCATTAAAACCAACCTTAACGCCCCTTCACATTCAGCACTCGCACTTAATCAAGCTTTCCACACTCTCGTTACAAGCGTTACGACCTCTTTATGTGAGGTGCTCTCCAGAGCTGCGGGTCAGACCTTGTTTGTTAGAGGCTTTCAAGGCTTCGTACGTCACTCTCAGGACGTTCACAGCTGACGTACTCGGCAACCCAAGGTCTCGTGTTAATCAGAGGCGAAAAAAAATAACAAAGTTGAAAACAAGGGTCACGTCTGTCTGGGTCAGAGTTGCAGAGATGATGTCAGATGCCGGTGTTTTGTAATTATGCTACGACGGTTCCCCGCAGACCCAGCTCTGTGTTCGTTTACTTTTATGACTGGCCTCTTCGTCCCGTACAGCGATTACAGCAAGAAGAATGACTTATTACGGCTGATCTCGGAGGAGCTGTCCTGTAAAACTCTCCCAGTGAGATACAGGTGTGTCTCATGCAGGTGGAGCAGCCCTTAAATAGCATATGCCTGAAGAGAAAGAGAGAGAGACAACATGCTGCATTTTGGTTAATATCACTTATTAATATCACTAATATCACACAGGCAAGGCATACTTTTGTTTTGTCATTTTGTTTTCCAAAAGGTTTGAAAATATCATTTAATTGTGTTTAGTTGTATTTGATGTTGTATACATGAAATGTTGGAAAAACATTTTTTTGATAGATAGATAGATAGATAGATAGAAATACACACACATATGTATGTCTAAAATGTACTTATTTAGATTATTTTATTTTATTGTATTTATTTACAATATTATCATTCATTTTGCCCAATGTTGTTATTGTTAACTAAAACTAAAATAATCTAAAAGAAAATGCAACATGAATACTGGAATGAATATTACTAAAAAATAATTTTTATATCATTTATAAATACACATGAATTTCCATTGAAGTAGCAAAATAACTAAAACTAAAACTTAAAAAACAAAAAGCCTAAATATAAATAGAAAAAATAAAAATAAAAATACAATTAATAGTCAGATTTATATGTCTTTGTGAAAAAAAAAACTAACTGAATGTTTTTTTTTCTTTTGTTTGTTTCTTTTGGGATGAAATATAATTAATAATTAAAGAAATTAATCCCTAATCAGTCAAAGAAGTCAGTCAGCTAAAAATAAATAATGTTAAAATGAAAAAAAAATAATGATTGCTGAATTACTACCTTCATTTCCATCTCCCAGTGCTATTAAATTCTATTAAATAAAAAACAAAAACTAATTAAATCTGAGGTGTGCCGGAAATGACAACGGTGTAAATTGTCTTTACTCGAGAGAATGTAAGTATACTGTACGTGTACAAACACAGTTGGACATTGTTTGTGGACTGATATGTTTTATGAGTTGTTTTTACTCCAAAAGTTTGGTGGAGATAGCACTAAAGCACTCTCGCTGAAGAGAGAAACCCCAGTCGAGTGAGAGAAACCCAGACAGAGATCTTCTCCTGTAGTCTGTCAAGCTAATGTTCGATTGGTCGCGATCCGTTTCTAGAAGCCAAACAATGTACCTCGAGATGATGAGTTGAGGAGTTGTTGACTCTGTTCCTGATTGATGGAGAGTGTTGTGTAATCTGCTGCAGGGGACGATGTTTAATCTGCTAATAATGTCATTGAGTGATAATAGCAGGAGGTTGTGGTCTAATAAAAAAGGCTGAGGCCTTTGCACAGTCTGGGGTGAACTTTAACAACCCCGTCTGCTCTTACTCCACCGCTCAACTCGGACGCATTTGTGGAGGTTGCCATGGAGAAGGTGCAGATTTGAAGCTCAGACTAGGTTGACCACATAAATGGAGCAAATTAAAGAAATGTTCCCGAGCTCGGATGCAAATTATGTTTTATTGGCAGTATTTATGGTATACTGTCTATTACAACAGAAAATGATTTCGACTTGTCCCTCTTGTAAAAAAAAAAAAATCAAAAAGCTACATTATGTGCTAAAAATACTACAAGACTCGTTTTTCGTGGTTCATGGTATCAAACTTATTTATCCGTGACATCACAACCTACCATAAACCTCATTAATATTCATGAGATAATCGTTCAAAATAGTGTTGATTTGAGCTGATTTACTCTGTGCGTGAATCTGTCCAAATTACATTTCTTTTAAAAGTAATCAATTTTGTTTTTAAATGAATAAACAAAAGATGATTTAATTATATATACATCCAGTCGAAATAAAATTTTACTTAAAAAATGTAAGCACATTTTATATTTGTTTAAGTCTTTAAATTGTAAAATATAATTAAATTAGAAGTTTACATAATTTACATCAAAATCTAATTTTATTTATAAAGAAACCTGTTTTATATTTATTTATTTATCTTTTCATTTAACTATGTTGTAAAATATAATAAAATTATATAATGATAAAATTACATTAAGCACGTTTTATATGTATCTGTTTTTTGCTCGCTTGTTTCCTTATTTATTTGTTTAAATTATAGAATATAATAAGATATTTACAGAATTTAAATCAAAGTCTAATTTTATTTAAAATGAAGCCTGTTTTATATTTATTTATTCATTCATTAATTTATTTGAACTGTAAAATATAATTACAGTATATATTGACAAAATTAAATTTGACTTATAAATTAAGCAAGTTTTATGTTTATCTGTTTGCTTGCTTGCTTGTTTCCTTATTTATTTATTTAAAAAAAATTAAATGAGATATTTACAGAATTTTAATCAATCTGATTTGTCTTTTATTTATTAATTTTTTTTATTTATTCATTCAGTCATTCATTCATTTTATTTAGTTATTCATTAATTTATTAGAATTATGTTGTATAATTAAATTCTAGAGTTTTCATCAAGCTACAATTACATTTTACTTCAACAAATAAATTTAAAAAGGCTTAATTTTCTTAATTTATATATATTTTTACATTATAAAGTATATTACAGCATTTATCATTACATCATCTTTTGGAACATTCCAGACAGAACCGATATTCACGAGCCAAAATCTTCATTATTGTAGGATTTGTCATTTCTCATGCCTTGTTGTGTCTACAGTTTCAGTTATTGCAATTAAACCCAATTATTCAACACATCCTGCTCTCCATTTGTGAAAGATAAGAGCACCATTTTCGGTACTGTGCTGATATTTGTTCAGACTAACATAACGCAGGAGGCTGCTGAAAGCTTTTTCATGGGCTGGACTGAATTCACTTTTCCTGAAGATCAATATCTTTTAAATCCATGTCGAGGCACATCCCTCTCTGGATCCTTATACTGATTCTGTCTTGTGCTAATGCGCTTACCTCTGCCATTTGAAACTCAGTCAAAAGCCATTTGGCTTGCTGTGTGTATTTTCCTGAAGTGTCTGTGGTCTGACACTAATGTCTTCCTGTACATACGAGGCAATGCTGTATTGATTACACACTCACACATTTCCACATTCATTCAGCACTGAATATTTAACATGTCCATTACCAGTCTGATCATTTATAAACACTTGCTTAGAATTTAGGTTTCTGAGAACTTTATTGCTGAATTTAATTGAGTTAGTAATTAAGGTTTATTTTCACCCCAAAACAAAAGAAATTTAGCAATAAACATACAATTATTTCTGTTTAAAGGAGAGTATTTTAAGATTGAATGCATTGTTACATTATTCTTTTTTTTCTGAGAAATTTATCACAAACCCCAACCATAAAATTATTACTGAGATTATTTATCTATAGTTTAATTTGTTTGACAATATGTTTTGGTAAATGTATGATGTATAGATTACAATAATATTGATAATATTGATGATAATAATATTTATACATTGAATGTAAACAATATTATATCTTGTAATCTATATATCATAAATCATGTCAGTAATATATATAAGCACACAACAGTAAAAAAGTAATATTGTGAAAAAAATATGTTTTGTGCGTGTGTTTGCAGATCCTGGCTAACATCATCATCTTCATCTGTGGAAATGTGGCGGGAGCCTATCACAAACACCTGATGGACCTGGCTCTCAAACAGACGTACCACGACACCTGCAACTGCATCAAGTCTCCCATCAAACTGGAATTCGAGAAGCATCAGCAGGTACAGTACGACCGAGAGGGATGCCCTGATGGCCTGTTGCTATCAAAGAACGGATAAACAGCTCTGAACTGCCTGGTGCCGCTCCTTCAGGGAACAGGAAGTTAATGTAGGCCTCGTTTGGGGAGGTATTGGATAGGATTGAGCGTGAGTCATTCCTGCAGCTGTATCGAAGAGATCATTATATCACCACAATAGGCGGCTAATATCTGAAGGCGGAGGGAGCAGAGAGTTACATTGTCCCAAAATAGCTTTGTTTCCCCCCAGCGCTGTGTTTCTTGTTGGACACAGGTGGGGCGGAAGTCTGTACAAGGCTCCTGTTTTCCTGGGTTAGTTGTGCTTATTGCTGTTTGGTGTGAAATAATGATAAAGTGTCTCTCCGTGGCGATGGCTGAGTGAGTGAAATATGAGCGGTGAGATAAAGGCAGATCACTGGAGGCACTTCTGCTCCATCAGGAATTATCACTCTCACTCGTGAAATATCACCCTGCTCCAGCGCATGCCCTCGGCTCCATTACTCTACGAATGTTATCGGAGGTTTTTTATTTTTTGGGGACAGTGGGAGGGGGGCCTTCCTAACAGAACAATTACGGAGCTGGTGGCAAAGACAGTGCTTCACTGACTGCTCAGTGTGATCGAATCGTGCATTTGTGTTGTGTGTGCTGTGAGCACCGAGAGCTACCGTCAGTTCATCAGCTGTCGGTTCTGGACATATTGTAAAACATGCTGGCACGTTTCCTTCATTTAGCTCCTGCAGGGCTGCGCACTGGCTGGTCGTTCAATCAGAACATTAGTTCAGCACAGACCATCAGCCTTGTTACATATAAGCATCATTATACATTTCAAGGGTGAATAAAATAATACCTTTAAAAATATATTTTGTGATGAAAAGAGTTCAGGTTTGAAAATGCAAGGAACAGGATTTGCAAACCCCAAAACCGAATTGTTACTCTGTGTTTTATATATATAATATCATAAATATTTAATTTTAAATATACAGTGTATATATATATATATATATATATATATATTACAATGTTTTTGAAAGACGTCTCTTATGCTCACCAAGGCGGCATGTATTTGATTAAAAATAGAGTAAGACTGAAATAATATAAAATATTACTATGATTTACAACAGAGGATTTTTGTTTGAATTAATTTTTTAAATGTAGTTTATTTCAGTGATGTAAAGCTGATTAACATTCTTGGAAATCATTTTTGCATTTTTCAGGATTCTTTGCTGAATAGAAAGCTCAAACGAACAACTTTTTTATTTTTAAATAGAAATCTTAGAAAAAAATTTTTTAACTGTAAGTGTCTTTGTTGTCAATTTTGAACAGTTTGATGTGTCCTTGCTAAATATATTTGTTGATTTCTTTCAAAAAAAAAAAAAAAAGTATCTGCCCCAAATATATGGATGTTTTTTTTAATTCATAAAATTTGGTTTATATAAAAGGTAAAGCACTTTGAGTGCCTAGAAAAGCATTATATAAATGTAATGAATTAATTATTATTAATTCTTCCACTTTTACAGTACATACATACAGAGAATCTAAATTGCGTTACTTTCAGACCCCCAGTGCATACAGATAATATTAACAGTAGAGCCTAAAAATCTAGATCATATATAAAATGTAGATACCACTATACAACAAGGGAATGTAAAAAAGACATATAGTAAAATTAAAAATCAAGTTCAGTAAAGCAGCGCAAGGCACATGGCAGATTAGTGCAAATCAGTGAAGTGAACATACAGTGCTCTAGCTCCTCTCAGTTTGCGGGGGAACTAGACGCTGCTGTGATTTCTTGGCCAGTACTGCGGTGTTGTTGGTCCAGGAGAGGTCCTCTGTGATGTGCACACCCAGGAACTTGGTGCTGCTCACTGTTGATGGTCAAGTCAAGTCACTTTTATTGTCACATCACCACAGCACATGTGTCTTGGTGAGTGAAATTCTTGGGAGCTTGCTCCAGAAATTGCAGAAACAGTTAACAGATAACCAACAGACTTCAACAGGTGAAAGTGTGCAATATGCACATACATTTGGTCAGTACACACAGTGTACTATTAGACAAACTTACAGTTAACACTACACATTATTCGCAATATGTACATACATACAGTTAGCACTACAGATTAAACACTATATACGGAATGTACACTATACACTACACTGTACAATGTACTATATAATGTACACTATACTCAGAATGTACACGTTCTGCATTCTGTAAACATAAACACTTAAAAATATGCTAAGGTGCAACAGAGTGTACGTGAACTGGATAAAGAAATGTAATGGATGTGCATCGGATGGTCTCCGGTAGTAATGGGTAGGTTATTGTATTAAATGCAGTGTGTATGTATAGTCCAGCATTGAGCTGTAAATTTTAAAGTGAAGTGTGTGGCATACCATATTGTGGGAGTATGCTGTAGGGTGCTGTAGGGTATAGGGTGTCAGAGGAACGTGCTGAGTGTCTGCTCTCCTGAAGTCAACAACAATATTGCTCATTCTGTTCATGCATTTAAATGGTTTAATTTTCGCATATTTTATAGTATAAGTGCACTGTACTATAAAATAAAATTACTAATAAAAAAATACAAATCAACTTGAGTCTGATATTGTGACCTCGAATTGCAGAATAGGCTATATTTTATTTGAACATGCATTTGAGATACGTGGTTTGCTGCTTATACACGCACAGTTTGCAGCTTTAATCACCTTTTCTGTGATTTCATGACTTAGATGTAGACATCTTCAAGACTAAAAGACTTTAAACAGCCCTTTAATCACAGAGCAAATAAATAAGTCAAAGCTTGTTCTTGTGTTATAGTTACTTAAATCTAGGCTGTCACACTATATTTCACACACTGGTTGGCCAAAAATACAACATTAGCTATACTGAACACACACATCTGCAAAAAACACCCTAAGTCTTCAGTCCAGAAAATAGCTTTTCATATTTCATGGCGCAGCAGTTGATTCTGTTCCCCTCTGGAATTCTTGTTTCCCCTCGGGTTGCAAGGTCTTTGTAATAAACCCAACCAAATAGTTTATCAAACATTGCCCCAAAGTAGCCTAAATTCTGCCACCTGCAAATACACCAAACACAACTGGATGTAAGGAAAGCAAAAAGGGACAAATGTCTTGCTACACTGCAGCATAGTAAAATGATTCTCACACTCCAGTTAATGTTCTATTATTATTTTTCTTCATCTTGCAGTTGTTCCTTTGTTTTTGTCTTATGTCCGAGTTTTTGCAGTTTAATTTTTCCATTGCAAATTAGTATATCTGTCCATGCTGATGTCCAAATGCTGATGTTTCAATATAGAGCAACAATACATTTGAACTAATATTCTATGATTAATCTGTTTACCTTCTTACTGATACAGTGGAATATAGTTCATATAGATCAAACCTATATGAGGAAATTCTAAATTACAAAACTCAAGGTATTTATCCATGTCTTAAAAAAAAAGAGCAGAAATATTTAACTTGCATATGTTCCTCCAATTTCCAAGTTAATGGTAAGCAACTTCTCTACACTAACACATTTTTTCATAGTAAAGTGAGTATAATGATACACCAACACTTTATAATAACAAAAAGTCAGTGCTTGTCAAGAAACTATACTTAACTGACTTAAAGCAACTAGCACATGGACAATGACCTGTTTTCTAATTTCGGTTTATATAGGTATATTCCTTCAATTAGGCCTTTAGAACCTCATTGCAGGTTATTTGTTTAGATTTTAACAATAAAGCTATTTCAATAGATGGCAAACATAATCACATCTCCTCAGAAAACAATGTAAAGTTTAGAAGAAAAGTGGCTGCTGGACAAAAAGAGGCCAGACAATTTTTATCTTAGAATTAGAAAAAAGCAAGGCATTGATAAATGGTTAAAAAGGCTCCTAAATATTTTCCTTTTCAACACTGCTTTGAACCATATAAACTGATTATGTTATGTTAACAGCTAGGATTAATTTAGTGGGGAAAGTCACAAATGCATGTTCAGGACCAACAATTTAAATGAGTACATTTATTGACCATTACACAAAATAGCCTATGCTATTTTGACTAAATATAAAGCAGTTGTGTACTGCATTAATTTATTTCACAGGTTTGGGGCAACAAAGATTATTCTTTCTGACCAAGGCACAGAGTCTGTTTACCAGGTTTATAGTTTATTGAATAAAGGGGGGGTAGGACGGTATTTTGAACCATTTGACTTGCCGTACATGCAGTCTCGCTTCTTGTGCACGCTAGTTCTGATCGTACTCGGAAACTGAACTGAGATGATGACATCACTGAATCAAAGATGAACTGCCTTTAACTGTCATTCTGCATTATTGACACACTGTTTTCCTAATTAATTTTGTTCAGTTGCTTTGACGCAATCCTTTTTGTTAAAAGTGCTATATAAATAAAGGTGACTTGACTATGTTTGCGTAAAGGGAAACAGACATTTCGAGGGCAACAGATTGACTGCTGCTAAACTTCCATGCTTAACTTAGTTTGCAGGCTGCTAAGCTAGCCAGTGCAGTGTAGTTCGACTTTAAGCTGCTACTTAGTGCTAGATACACTTTTCCTACACATTCAGAGAGAACTACGATATAACTAAACATTGATTTATCATACATCTCAATCGACTGATTCAAGCGTTTTTGTCGTTGCTACTCTGTGTGTGACCGTCCTCCTGTGTTTCACGGACCAGCAGCAGTAGGTGCAGCGCGCGCGCTCATCTCACAGGTCACCTGACCTGCATGGCCAAACGTCCGCTGAGCAGAAATCAGCTCTCAGTCTCCGTACGACCGTTACTGTGTTAGTTAAAAATGTAAAATGTCATCATTGATTGACAGCATTTCTCCTTTCTTGTGTTGACGAACTTGACCAACTAGCGATCAGATCTGGGGTGGCCACAGGGGCGGCCAATGAGCTTTCAGGGGTGGCCCCGGCCACCCCAGGCCACCCCCTAGAATCGCCATTGGCCTTACCCACTTCCCGGACAGCTACATCTGTGTTTTCTACAGCACCAGCCTGAGCGAGCAGTGTAAGCCTGCCAGCGAACGGTACCAAAAAGGAAGGTTTTGCCGCTTTTTTGAAATAGGTGAATTGTGAATTATGCCCCACTGAGGAGGATATCTCCAGCCCCACTCACAAACCAGAGATCAGCCAGCCGTCATCCCCCTGCACAGAGCAAATGCAAAAGCCCACCGCAGCCAGGCTAGTTCTGCCCAGCCCTAAATCTCCTGCATCTCTGCTGGTTCCATCCAGCCCTGAATCTCTGCTGGTTCTGCCCAGCTCAAGGCCTTCTGTGTTCCCTCCCAGCCTCCCTCTCCCACCTCTTAAACCAGCCAGTTTCTCGGCTCAACCTCAGTCAGTGCCATCAGGGCTCTCTGATCTGCCTCGGGACTTCCAGTCTCCAACTCCACCTTGGCGTGAGGATCTCCTGTCTCTGCTTCCAGCCTTCAAGTCCTGGACTCCGCCTCAGTCCTTCAACCCATCGGCTCTGTCTTGGTTGCTAACACTCTCATCTCAACTGTGGTCTGTCATCCCACCAGCTCCACCGAGCTCCCCCTCCCTCCGGCTCCACCATGGTGAGTCATCGACCATCCGGCGCCTTGGAACTCCACCCCTATGGCTTCGCCTCCATCTTCAGTTGCTCCTGCTCCGCCACGGTCTTCCAGAGCCCTGCCGCTGCCTTGATCGTCTGAGCCTTCTTCTCCGCCTTGGCCCTCCGGATCCGCGGTGGCACCCTGGCTCTGCGGCTGCTCTGCTCCATCCTGGGCTCCTACTCCACTGGCGTCATCTCCATCAGTCGGCCCCCTGGTGATGTCTGCCCTATTTACATTCAATATTTATAAGTCCTGTGTTCTCCCCTGATTCCTTTGTCTGCTATTGTTTGGATTGTGTTTAGTTGTGCTCATTATCTCTTGTGGAACATTGAAAGTACTCTTTTGTTATACTCCTTTGTATGCTTTGTTTTACTTCCTTTAAAGGTAAGTATTAGTATTTAAAAGTACCTTTTTGAAAGGGTGAAAGTTTTGTACCCTTTATTCTAATCAGCAAAATTCTTTTCTACTCCAATTCCTTGGCTCATGCTGAGTTGAATGCATTCCAAATTGTTAATTTCTGCAGCTCCAGATAGTGTTAACAAATGCAAAACTGATATAAAAACACATTTGTTGATGCAACCGTGACATTTGAACTTCCTTACATGCAGATTTGAACTGCTTTGTCGGACCATGGTTAAACGGGATTCAAACCAGAGCTCCTTGCCTCTCAAGTACATCTCTGTACTCCGTGAGCTACTGAACAAACCTATTGAAGGTTGTCCCCTTTCTATGAAAACCCATAGATATGAAACTGGATATGTGCAATGCTAACATTCAAAAGCTCTCCCAGCATATTAATATTCTTTTGAAGTCATAACATGATATTCATCAAGTAGTTGTTGGAAAATTATGCTTTATTAATCGAAACTGTAAATTTTTAATTTATTTTGGAAACCGCACGATATGTACGTATTTCACTAAAAAGTGTACCCATTTATGCCATGATACCAGGTTGTTTTTTTCCATTAATTATTTCATTGATTAATTTTCACTAATTCAATAGAATGTATGGGAAAACAAACCAGTACGGAGCCCTGTACATGACATGCAAGAATAAATAAATAAATTGTGTGCATGATTTACTAATCCGTTCCCTCAATGTACTAAAATGTGCACACGATAGCTATGGCATTCTCTTGATTTGCTATTGCGTTCTCTCGATTTGGTAAATCGTGTGTACGATTTGAATGACTATTGAAGGAAATAATTAGTAAATTGTGCGCACAATTTATAAATCGAGTGTACAAAATAGTAATTGTGTGCACGTTTTAGTACACTGAGGGAACTAATTAGTAAATCGTACACATGATTTAGCCTTTTTCCTGCATGCCATGTGCGGGGCTCCGTAAACTAGTATGGCGGCGCAGTGGCTTCACTTTTATGAGGTCATGAGCAATTCAGTTCTCTGTAGATCAGTGATTTTAGACAAAGCTGAACTTTCTTCAGTTCTTGACACTAAAAAAAAAAAAACGAATTTTGCAAAAGAATATTTCTACAATTTAACTGTGCAGCTATCATAACAATTTGTACTTTAGATAAAGAACCACAAGATGTATTGATAACATGATTTCCTTTAGCAATAACTCTCTCGGACCACAACACGTTGCCATTAGTGTGGACAACCTGTTTTGACAGCGGTAAAATCTGTATAAATAATTTCTCCTCTTTTCCTGCAGCCGCAATCAGCACTTGACACACACCCCATCATTTTGTTTTCTTTTATTTGGCCTTTGTTAAGCAGGGTGGTCTCTGAGAGGAAACTGGGAAAAGTGACCAGATTGATTGGGCTTTTAAAACTTCAAATACAATCCTGTTCCGTATTTCACATTGTTCATAATTTTCTTTGGGTTATTTGTTCACTGTAACCCACTGCTAACCCTCTTTTTCAAGTGTGATGCATTACTTAACCCAGGGTTAAAAATGGATTAATTAGTGGTTAGTCAATATGTGATTTCACATGGTCAGAGCCAATGCAATAAAGAACAGGGTGTCTGATGGCTAATAAAGTACAACATTTATTCACAACAATTCAAATAACAGAACCAGATCATTATTTATGGACTATGCTGACCACTTCTGTCAATCAACCAACTGTGCACAGCTGTCGATTGATAACAAAAATATGAAAAAGGCTAAATTTTGGTCATTTAATCAGCATAAGATCTATATAATTGATATGGTTAAAAAAGATATTAATGGTTGGTAAAGCTTAATAGATTTCAGCTGTCTAAATTCAGAATAGAAGCTGAGCAAATAACATCTACAGTGCATATGTTCTTAGTTTAATCACATATGTTAATTTAACAATCAGTTTTTTTTATAGTTCATTAGAGACGAGGCATATGTTAGTTACACACATATATATAATAAAGTATTACCCCAGAATTAGCTATAGAGCTAAATTTAATCTGGTGTCCCTGGGCAGGAGTACACAAAATTATAAATAAAAATACCATACAAATTAAACAAAATAGAATACAAGTAGTATACAGTGATCACAAACCTGACTTGCCTTTAAAAATCTTTTCAAATGTATTTTAAACTGCACAAAGGTTGTACACTGTCTAATATTAGTTGGTAAACTATTCAAATTATGAACAGCGTTTACAGAAAAATATATTTTCTTATAAAATCTGTTTTTCTAAACTGCGCTTCACAGTCACTTCTTAACAAGGCTCTTGTCTGTCTTATGCTGTCATTGCGCAATGAAACAAATATCTTTAAAGGTGGAGGTACAAGATCATTCACAATGTTATACATTAAACTACAATTGTGAAATATATATATATATATATATATATATATATATATATATATATATATATATATATATATATATCACTGTTGTAGTCAAAGTAAATGTTAATTATTTTACAAAAATAAGAGGGATCATACAAAATGCATGTCTTTTATTTAGTACTGTCCTGAATAAGATATTTCACATAAATATGTTTACATAAAGTCCACAAAAGAAAATAATATCTGAATTAAAAAAATAATAATACCCCAATCAATGTGCGTACACTTGGCTTAATCCTGTGTTGTTGTCTGCTGTTACGCAACTACTCTGAGACTAAGTGAAGATCCAAATACAGTGTTTATTAGGAAAGTCCAGAATCGTAATCAGACAGCAATCAATCTGTCTGACTTAACAACAAGGGAGAAAACACAGGCGACAGGGTACAAATTGTGAGTAAAAAAAGGAATGGAATAATCTACAAATCTCATAAACTTATATTTTATTCACAACAGAATATAGATAACATATCAAATGTCGAAAGTGAGACATTTTGAAATGTCATGCCAAATATTGGCTCATTTTGGGTTTCATGAGAGCTACACATTCCAAAAAAGTTGGGACAGGTAGCAATAAGAGGCCAGAGAAGTTAAATTTACATATAAGGAACAGCTGGGGGACCAATTTGCAACTTATTAGGTCAATTGGCAACGTGATTGGGTATAAAAAGAGCCTCTCAGAGTGGCAGTGTCTCTCAGAAGTCAAGATGGGCAGAGGATCACCAATTCCCCTAATGCTCCGGTGAAAAATAGTGGATATCAGAAAGGAGTTTCTCAGAGATTGCTAAGAGTTTAAAGTTATCATCATCTACATTGCATAATATCATCCAAACATTCAGTGAATCTGGAACAATCTCTGTGTGTAAGGGTCAAGACCGGAAAACCATACTGGATGCCCGTGATCTTCAGGCCCTTAGACGGCACTGCATCACATACAGGAATGCTACTGTAATGGAAATCACAACATGGGCTCAGGAATACATCCAGAAAACACTTTCGGTGAACACAATTCATCGTACCATTCTCTGTTGCCAGCTAAAACTCTATAGGTCAAAAAAGAAGCCATATCTAAACATGATCCAGAAGCGCAGCCATTTTCTCTGGGCCAAGACTCATTTAAAATAGACTCTGCAAAATGGAAAACTGATCTGTGGTCAGACGAATCAAAATTTTAAGTTCTTTTAGGAAAATTGGGATGCCCTGTCATCCGGACTAAAAAGGAAAAGGACAACCCAAATTGTTATCAACACTCCGTTCAGAAGCATACATCTCTGATGGAATGGGGTTGCATGAGTGCGTGTGTCATGGACAGTTTACACATCTGGAAAGGCACCATCAATGCTGAAAGGTATATACAAGTTCTAGAACAACATATGTTCCCATCCATACATCGTCTCTTCCAGGGAATACCTTGCATTTTCCAACATGCCAATGCCAGACCACATACTGCATCAAATACAACATCATTGCTGAAGAAGAAGGATCCGGGTACTGAAAAGGCCAGACTGCAGTCCAGATCTTTCACCCATAGAAAACATTTGGCGCATCATAAAGAGGAAGATGTGACAAAGACCTAAGACAGTTGAGCAACTAGAAGCCTGTATTAGACAAGATGGGACAACATTCCTTTTCCTAAACTTGAGCAGCTTGTCTCCTCAGTCCCCAGATGTTTGCAGACTGTTATAAAAAGAAGAGGGGATGCCACACAGTGTATATAGTGTATATAGGGTGTACCGACAGGATTAATGGACAGGTGCAGACAATGAGTATTGATGAGTCCATGCAAAGGATTACGGAAATGGAGGCCAGTGTAGAGTAAACAGCTGTAAGGGTTTGAGTATCCTCTACCAGAGTAACACCCAGAAGCTCCACAGCTGTTTTTTTAATTCATTTGTTGATAGTTATTTATGCGTCTCTTGATGGTCCTGAACAGTTAATCTGCAAGGTGTTCTTCAGAAAAAAAATCCTTCAGGACCCACAATTCTTTGGTTTTCCAACATTTTTTTTGTGTGTATTTGAACCCTTTCCAACAATGACAATGATTTTGAGATCCATCTTTCCACACTGAGGAAAACAAAGGGACTCAAACACAGCTATTATAAAAAGGAAAAACAGTGCATTAAGAGTCAGGGGTGTAAACTTTTGAAAATATTTAAGATGCGTACATTTTTCTTACTTTGCCAAAATATATTTTTTATTTATCTTTTTTTTGTTTAGTACTGCCATTCAGAAGCTCCCGAAGTTACTTACATGTTTCCCAGAAGAGAAAATAAGTTCAATTAACCATGATCTTCAAATTCAGGTTCAAGGTTCAAGTTTTCAACTCCTGGCTCTTAATGCATCGTTTTTCCTTCGGTAAATGTTTGAACTTGTTATAGTTGTGTATGAGTCCCTCAGTTTTCCTCAGTGTGGAAAGATGGATCTCAGAATCATACAGTCATTGTTGAAATGGGTTCAAATACACAAAAGATGCTGGAAAACCAAAGAATTTGTGGGAGCTGAAGGATTTTTCTGAAGAACAGCAGGCAGATTAACTGTACAGGACCAACAAGAGACTCATGGAAAATTATAATATAAAAAGTTAATATCTCATGAATATTAACACCAGTGCTGCCCTCACCTGCTCCACTATCAGCAGCTTTTGCATTTAAAGTCCTAGCTTGCCATAGAGCATTTGCAAAGTCTTGTTCATCGTTCTTGATTACAATTCTGATCATTTACTCCTGCTTATCTCTGCCTGTGTTAAAACGTTTTCTGTTCACCCGTTTTTGCCTTCATTTGGACTTGACTTTTCTGATTTACTTGCCTGTTTTGTGTATGAATGTGTGTGTGTGTACTATTTTCAAAAGAAGTCTCTTATACTCACTGCATTTATTTGAATACAAATACACTAAAAACATTGTGCATTATTTTTACAGTTCAAAATATTTGAATATACTTTCAAATGTAATTTACTCCCGTGATGCAAAGCTGAATTTTTAGCATCATTCCTCCAGTCTTCAGTGTCACATGATCCTTCAGAAATCATTCTAATGTGCTGATTAGCCTCTCTTTTCAACCAATAGGAGCGTCTTTTGCTGTCTCTGCTGCCCGCCCACATTGCGAGGGTGATGAAGGCAGAGATCATTCAGAGACTGAAGGGGCCTAACTTTGGGCAGGCCGAAAACACCAACAACTTTCACAACCTCTACGTACAGAGACACACCAATGTAAGGTAGGACTTGTAACACACATATTAGTGTATTCCATGCTGATTTATTTTAGGCAGCCTTTAAAATATATACATATCTTATACTCTGCACCTGCTCTCTGCCGAGCTGTCATACCCTCAATAGATCCGGTCAAATCATTCTGCCCTCCTTCAGTCTGCACACAAAATACAAGCTATTCATCAGCCTAGAGATAAGTAGCTCTCGTTTAAATGTGCCTAGACACTGTTTTTTTAATTAATTAAAAAGTAAAACAAACATAATCTTCAGGGCAGTAGTCCTCTGCTGTTTTTGCTCTCTGCTTCAAAGCTGTTTTATTTCCCTTTATTATCCTTTTGATTTGTGAGGTTGACTGTTGCTGTGCTCATTCTCTGTGTAACTGACAGAAGGAAAAAGCGAATCATATTTTCTTGGCATCTACATAATATTCTGTATCGGTAAGTCACAATGGATTTCACAGAGGATCTTCCAGGGCAGGCATTAATGTTACTGAAGGATATTGGCAGTATTAGAGCTGTGTTTCAGGTTCAGTAAAAGTTAAGTTGGACAGCATTTGTGGCATAATGTCAATTACCATAGAAAATATTTTTAATACAGCAGTTCTAGTCCTCAGATACAATCGGCTGTGCAGCATTCAGAGAGCACCGATATACAGTCCAACAGCATTTTTTACAGTTTGTGTCTGTTTTTCTATGTTCAAACAGACAGTCAGTCTGTGTTAGTGGTGAGGATGTTTTAGTAACTTTTACAACAAGTGAATCATTTTGTCATTGAATCATTTGAAATGATTCATTAAAAAACACTGTTTATCAAGGAACATGTCAGTGAGTCATTCAACAATTTATTGAAAAACAGATTCATTCAGGAACAAAACATGTTGCTCTCTATATGAGTGAGTCATTGAATCATTCACTCAACATTTCATTGAAAAACAGATCAAATCAGGTACAAAACATGTTGCTCTCTATATGAGTGAGTCATTGAATCATTCACTCAACAATTAATTGAAAAACAGATTAATTCAGGAACAAAACATGTTGCTCTCTATATGAGTGAGTCATTGAATCATTCACTCAACATTTCATTGAAAAACAGATTCATTCAGGAACAAAACATGTTGCTCTCTATATTAGTGAGTCATTGAATCATTCACTCAACATTTAATTGAAAAACAGATCAATTCAGGAACAAAACATGTTGCTCTCTATATGAGTGAGTCATTGAATCATTCACTCAACAATTAATTGAAAAACAGATTCATTCAGGAACAAAACATGTTGCTCTCTATATGAGTGAGTCATTGAATCATTCACTCAACATTCCATTGAAAAACAGATTCATTCAGGAACAAAACATGTTACTCTCTATATTAGTGAGTCATTGAATCATTCACTCAACATTTAATTGAAAAACAGATTCATTCAGGAACAAAATATTTCGCTCTCTATATGAGCGAGTCATTGAATCATTCACTCAACATTTCATTGAAAAACAGATTCATTCAGGAACAAAACATGTTGCTCTCTATATGAGTGAGTCATTGAATCATTCACTCAACATTTAATTGAAAAACAGATTAATTCAGGAACAAAACATGATGCTCTCTATACGAGTGAGTCATTGAATCATTCACTGAACATTTCATTGAAAAACAAGGATCATTCAGGAACCAAGCAAATATTTATCTTTATGAGTGAGTCACTGAATCATTCACTCAACATTTCATTGAAAAACAGATTAATTCAGGAACAAAACATGTTGCTCTCTATATGAGTGAGTCATTGAATCAATCACTCAACATTTAATTGAAAAACAGATTAATTCAGGAACAAAACATGTTGCTCTCTATATGAGTGAGTCATTGAATCATTCACTCAACAATTAATTGAAAAACAGATTCATTCAGGAACAAAACATGTTGCTCTCTATTAGTGATCGACCGATATTGATTTTTTATAACCGATACCGATACCGATTATTTGTATGTTTATGTACCCGATAACCGATATGCAGAACCGATATTTATTTACTGTTATACTTCTGTTTCTGACAATTATTACAAAACAAATGAGCTGAACAAACCATTTTATTTATAACAATCACTCCCTCCTTGCATACAAAAAAACAAAGCATTATATTTATACACAAATAAATAAAGGGGTCTGAGTCCAAAAAATTTAAGCGCACTGTTACTAAGTGTCTTTGTTTTAAAATAAAAGCTTTGATGAGGTAAAAAAATAAAAACGGGTAAAAAAATAAAGCACAAAAATGATTCTAACATATTGGTGGGGGCGGGAGGGCTATTTAGTAGTGTAATTAATACTCCCAGTTAAGCAGAACTAGGTTTTAGTGTAGAAAACAGAGTCTTTCAGCATTCTGCCCAGTAAGCCTGCTTCCTTCAAAAATTTTATGCAGTGGCCGTGCTTGAGGCTTCCTGATCATCAACCCAGTCAGGTGCTGAGCAATATGAACTTTTTTTCCCGAGACTATATAAAGTTAAACAGCACTTATCAGTTGGCATTTTATGATCTAGATTCAATCTAACGTTAGATCATGAAATGCCAACTGACAAAGTGCTGTTTGACTATAATTTAATCAACCGCGATCGCGCATGGAGATAATAAATAATTAATTTCCACAAAGCGGTATATGTAGCCTATATGTGTATTAGCGAAATAATTGTTATGTTGTAAATGATAATATAATCTAGGGTGTTTAAACAAGATAATCTTGTCAAAAGTTTCATTCAGTGGCATTGCTTGAGGCTTCCTGATCATCAACCCAGTCAGGTGCTGAGCAATATGAACAAACTTTTTTCCCCGAGACTATATAAAGTTAAACAGCACTTGTCAGTTGGCATTTTATGATCTAAATTTAATCTAACGTTAAATCATGAAATGCCAACTGACAAAGTGCTGTTTGACTATAACTTAATCAACCGCGATCGCGTATGGAGATAATAAATAATTAATTTCCACAAAGCGGTAGGCTATATTTATATGTGTATTAGCGAAATAATTGTTATGTAGTAAATGATAATATAATCTAGGGTGTTTAAACAAGACAATCTTGTCAAAAGTTTCATTCAGTGGCCGTGCTTAAGCCTCCAGATCATCCGTCAGTTGCTAAGCAATATGAACAAACTTTCTCTTCTAGACTAATGGTGAGCAAATACAACAGATAGAGAATTAAATTCAACGCTTTTATTTTCAACATGCACTCATTCATATCTGTTTTATTTAATTCAAGTAAAGATACGTCTTTATTGGGGCAGGACATGATGAATTACACTACGTGACTCAATGAGTTCGTCTCAATTGTTTAGAAACAAGCTGCATAAATTAACTATATCAGGAATATATGTCTCAGATCTCATTTGTGCATGTCTGTTATGTTAAATAAAGTTGATTAATTAAAGCAAACCAAGTAGAACATATATTTACCTATGCACTGAGTTGTTGACTGATCTCCTCAGACGCCCGGGCTGCAATGGCGGAAATCTTAAAACGGCCACAAGATGGCGCCGTAAATCGGCGAATCCGATATTACAAAACCGATACCTGATTATGGAAAAATGCTTAAATATCGGGAAAAATATCGGTAAACAGATACATCGGTCGATCACTACTCTCTATATGAGTGAGTCATTGAATCATTCACTCAACATTTCATTGAAAAACAGATTCATTCAGGAACAAAACATGTTACTCTCTATATTAGTGAGTCATTGAATCATTCACTCAACATTTAATTGAAAAACAGATTAATTCAGGAACAAAATATTTTGCTCTCTATATGAGCGAGTCATTGAATCATTCACTCAACATTTCATTGAAAAACAGATTCATTCAGGAACAAAACATGTTGCTCTCTATATGAGTGAGACATTGAATCATTCACTCAACATTTAATTGAAAAACAGATTAATTCAGGAACAAAACATGATGCTCTCTATACGAGTGAGTCATTGAATCATTCACTGAACATTTCATTGAAAAACAAGGATCATTCAGGAACCAAGCAAATATTTATCTTTATGAGTGAGTCACTGAATCATTCACTCAACATTTCATTGAAAAACAGATTAATTCAGGAACAAAACATGTTGCTTTCTATATGAGTGAGTCATTGAATCAATCACTCAACATTTCATTGAAAAACAGATTCATTCAGGAACAAAACATGTTGCTCTCTATATGAGTGAGTCATTGAATCATTCACTCAACATTTCATTGAAAAACACGGATCATTCAGGAACAAAGCAAATAATTATCTTTATGAGTGAGTCATTGAATCAATCACTCAACAATTCACTGAAAAATATAAATATAGATTCATTTAGGAACAAAACATGTGACTGTCTTTATGATTGAGTTTTTGACGAAACAGTTGATTCTGTCGTGGCCTCGTTTAGAATAGTTTCCTTTGAGTGAGATAAAATAGACAAAATACCTGCCAATATTATATTTAGAAGTAATAAACTGTTGTATAAGAGCAGTATCACAGATGATGTTGGTCTACACTGCTGTATTTCTGAGGATTTTTCGATACTGGAAAACAAGAAAAATGCTTTTGTAGAAAACAGTTATTTGCAGGTGTGTATTAAATGTGGTACAAAAGCATAATTTCATGCTCTTTACCAGTTTCAGCTTTTCTTAAACATTTGAATATTTTCCACAGCATCTTGTATGCAGACATTGTTGGATTCACACGTCTAGCCAGTGACTGTTCACCTGGAGAACTTGTCTACATGCTCAATGAGCTCTTCGGCAAATTTGACCAGATAGCCAAGGTATCACATGACCTATCGGGCATATAAGAAACCAGTACTTAATAGTCAAACTTTAAAGTGACAGCTAGGCCTAGTCTCTCCTAATAATAAAATGCTTTTACACTGATATGATGATATGATATTCATATTTTTCCTGCACACAATATGTCTACTACACCTGCTGTCCTGATGGTTTGTTTGATGCAGGATAATGACTGCATGCGGATCAAGATCCTGGGCGACTGCTATTACTGTGTGTCAGGGCTGCCGGACCCTCTGACCGATCATGCCAAGAACTGTGTGAAAATGGGACTGGACATGTGTGAAGCCATCAAGTAAAAGAACACGCTGTCTTTCTCAAATTAGATTATAATTGGTCCATCACCGCAATCTGCACTTAAATATGTTTGCATAAGAACCACTAAACTGCTTTCCTAAATAGCTGTGCTAATGTAAATGTCTGTGCAAACACCATGTAATATTTAACCTTAATAGGCTAATTTATTCTAAATATAATTGGCATACAATGCCATTAGGTTGCCAGCCTGTGGGACACCTACTGGGCATCCCATAAGCCACTGCTTATCAGGATTTATTTTGAGATGATGACCAGCTGATTGCACATGAACCATTTTCCATTTCTTCATTAGAACAAAAAGTCACATAGAGTTGTATCTGCTTAAAAGCCTTAAAACCACTACATATGAGCTGTTTGTCACATTACGGCCTTTCATCATCTACAAGGGACCATTTCTGTGTCGTTTTGTCCCATGGTGTCTGTATTTCAAGCACTACTCTCCGAGGCTGAAATAACCCCTCGTACTCAAGAGGCTCAGATGTGTGATATTGTTGAAACCCACACATTCTCCTTTCTCCAGCTCAAAGAGCAGCCCCTTTTTCCAGTCCCTTTCACGATTCCTCATCCATTCTTCATTCTTCCGCTCTTCTGCCACACATTTGCTTTCTGTTACGCTACAGCAGTTTTTTTCTTTCACACACACAAATTCATTTTAGGGGGTTATTGAGAACCCTTCAGTGTATTTTCCAACGCAACATAGCTCAGGTTGAGGGGCTCATAGAAATAAGAATGGTGTGTGACAGATAAACTGAAATTATCTGTCGGAAACACACCTCCACTTTTTTATTTAATTATATTTATTTATTTTTAAGCAGGTGTAAGGTCCACGCACTCGGTCCAAGTGCTGTATCCAGGGCTGACTGAAGGTTTTTTGCTTGTTCGGTCTTTTCAGCACGCAAAGTTATTCAATTTAAGTTTCATTCTTGTCTGACTCAACTTTATTATCTAATCTGACTCCATTTTAATATGCTCTGAAAATTTAGATTGTCACACGAATTGGTTGCTTGACCATTTCTAAAGATTATCATTCTAAAAGTACTTTTAATTAGTCCCCATAAATTTGTACATACTTAAATAAAGCAACATTATTTTTTGTCAGAGATCACAACTACTGCTATAGGTATAAGCCGACCAACATTACTTTCCCTGATAGTAGTTTTGGTATGGTTGTGCCATGGTTTCACATGTACACTTACAGGTAGTTAATATACCAATAAACAGAGGTTAGTTTCACCCTATTTAGGTTGGTCGAACAACATCCAGTTGACCTAAACGGAAATTCCCTATAAGCCCTTACAATCTAAGTACACTTGAACAATTACCAAGTGTTAGCCGAATCCCTAAAGATACAGTTAGTGTTCCCTATGCCCTACACAATTTTAGTCTGTTACTGACCTGATGGAGGAAATGCGGCAACAAGGATACTGCGTAATGTACTTGAGTCAATAATTATGGAGTAAAACAGAATAGAATCAAATGTAATAATTTATTAAAGGGATACTCCACCGTGTTTTCATATTAAACTTTTTTAAAAGTTTTTCCCTTACCTAAGACGAGTTGATACATACCTCTCTTGTCTCAGTGCATGCACTCGATCGCTTTGGCGCGCGGTGACACTTTGAAAGCACTTAGCTTAGCCCATTCATTCAATATGGGCCAAGCAGAGAAGCTACCAAACACCTCCACGTTTTCCCTATTTAAATACAGTTACTCGCGTAGTGTAAATCGACCTAGGACGGTAACACAAAACAAAACATTGCGCTTTTCTAATGTTACACGCTTAGAAAAGCGCAACGTTTTGTTTTGTGTTACCGTCCTAGCGCCAAAGCGCCAAACTTAAATTTAAAATTAAAATATGAAAATGTAATTTAATATTTTTTTTGAAAAGATAAAGGACAAAATATGTTTGCAGTTATTTATTAACAAGGTCACAATCAAGTATAAATAAGAAAAATAAGACTAGCAGAAAAAAATCTAGTTTATATTGTTGCGTTACTTTTGACCCATCTGTGTGTTACTTTCGTCCCAACCGATGGGGTCGAAAGTAACAATGTGCAACTTGTTCAAAGTGAAATTATACTGAAGTCTTTCTACATTTCTACAAAATACCACCTGGTATTGTTAGACCACACTTATGAGTTACTGGCCACAGCAGAAATATATCTCTGTATACAACATTATCTTTTAAAATGAAGTTTTTCTGAAAAATGGTTCTTTCGCCCTGCTCTCCCCTACCAAACATGACTGTAAATATTACTTGCACTCATGTAAAAATTATACTATTGACCATTCTGAGTGAACTGAGTGAACTTGTCTGTTTCTCAGAAGATCAAAGTATCTGAGGTTCTTTCATCCTTACAGCAGGTTAAGCAATTTTATACTGGTGCACTAACTAGACCAGCACCACACCAGCTTAACCCACCCCGCATTAAACAAACTAAACCAAACTGTTTTGTGCAGCAGGGACATGGTAACATTCAAACTGGCTTATCTAAAACACAAGATGATACGTCCTGTGTGCTGAATGAATGTATACACAGGCACCAGACACGCTCCCTCATAAACCGACACGTACCGCTGCAGTCCTGGCACCTTCTCATATTTACTCTGCTATAAATATTTCTGGTGTTAAGCTGAGTTGTGTCAGTGAAATATGGTGCTGTTTCACGCATTTCAAAGGATAGAGAGAGAGCGGAAGTGTGTACATGCTGTAAAAGGAATATATTTCATGAAACTGGAAGAAAACTTGCCTTATTTACATAAAACATGTGTCTAAAATCTGTCAAGAGTATCCAAATTTCTCATGATTTACAAAAACCTTTCGATCTAAAGCTTTATGCTCTCAATTAATTTACAATTAATTTAAAAACATACATTTCTTTAAAAACGTTGTAATAAAAAATAGGTTTTACATATTTTTTTAGATACTTTTAAGAATATATTTAATTCTGATAATCCTTTCAAATGTATTTTGAATTAATTACATGCTGACTAAATAATACAATTTATAATATGCTGATTAATTAATCCAATTTACAGAAATGCATGCAGTGGGGCTCGAAAGTTTGGGCACCCCTTGCAGAATCTGTGAAAATATGAGTAATTTTCATACTAAATGCATGTTATTTTTTATTTAGTACTGTCCTGAGTAAGATATTGTACATAAAAGATATAAACATTTAGTCCACAAGACAAAAAAAAATGCTGAAATTATTAAAATAACCCTACTCAAAAGTTTGGGAACCCTTGGTTCTTAGTACTGTGTGCTGTTACTTGATGATCCTCGAGAAGGAAACAAGATGCATTAAGAGCTGGGGGATGAAAACTTTTGAACACGATGAAGATGGCCAAATTTGTCTCATTTTGTTGAAATATAATTTTTTTCCATTTAGTTCTGCCCTTCGTAAGCAACAGAAGATACTTGTATGTTTCCCGGGACACAAATTAAGTACAATTTACCTTGATCTTCAAATTCCAAAAGTTTTCACCCCCCAGCTCTTGATGCATCTTGTTTCCTTCTGGAGCATCAGTGAATGTTTGAATCTTTTTAAATAGTTGTGTTTGAGTCCCTCAAATGTCCTCAGTATGAAAAGATGCATTTCAAAATCATAAAGTCCCTGCTGGAAAGGGTTTAAAGATGCAAAGATGCTGGAAAACTGAAGAATCTGCAGGACCTTAAAGATTTTTCTGAAGTACGCTGCTCAGTTTAACTGTTCAGAGCAAACGAGGGACTCATGCACAACCATCACAAAACAGAAAGACAGTCGAGGATCATCAGGTAACAGAACACAGTACTAAGAACCAAGGGTTCCTAAACTTTTGAGAGGGTTATTTTAATCATTTCAGCAATTTTTTTGTCTTGTGGACTAAATGTTAATATATTTAATGTATAGTATCTTACTCAAGACAGTACTAAATAAAAAATAACATGCATTTAGTATGATCTCTCTTATTTTTTGAAAATTACTCATATTTTCACAGATTCTGCAAGGGGTGCCCAAACTTTGGAGCCACACTGTATATGAAATACATATTCAGTTACACTATTACGGCAAACGCTGTGATTTTTGTTTTGTTTTGTTTTGTTATATTAAAATGTATAGAATAAAAACTTGACTTGTCATTTCAGGAAAGTGAGAGATGCTACCGTGGTTGACATTAACATGCGTGTTGGAGTGCACTCTGGGAATGTTCTCTGCGGTGTGATCGGCCTCCAGAAATGGCAGTATGATGTTTGGTCACATGACGTCACCCTGGCCAATCACATGGAGGCGGGGGGTGTACCAGGGTGAGATCAGCATACGACTCTTGTTTTTCCTCCATTTTCACATATATGCCACAAGTGCTATTGTGCTCGTGGAGGGGTCTTGACGTAAAAAAAAAATGAACGTGCTTTTGTGCTTCTAATAAGTGTTCGTTGAATAACTCACAAAAATAGCAGAAACACAAAGCACTACATTCATTTTCCATATCTCGATTGTCTCTGTGGGCATTGGAACATTTGTGGTACTCTCACATAATGCACCTGTTTTTGTGAAGTGTTCTTTCATTCGCCTGCCTGTAATAGTTGTCTGCTCTTCTCCAGACGGGTTCACATCTCTTCTGTGACACTGGAACATTTGAAAGGAGCGTATCAAGTCGAGCCAGGCAACGGACAAAGCAGAGATTCTTACCTGAAAGAGCACGGCATCGTCACGTACCTAGTCATCAACCCCAAGGTAAAAACTGACGCACATTTATAAATACATTTACATTCTCTGAAGAAAACACTGTTGCTGTGTGTTTCTTACTGGCTCTGAACATGTTAGGGGTTTCTAACAAACATCAGCTATGATCATAACTATTGTGGCAACAATAAAACCATTTTTAAATAAACAACATAATTATAAATAACAAAAATGTCTGTTTATCAACCAGAAAATTAGTTAAAATTATTAATTATAGCCTAACAAACACCTGCTGTACGATGCATGTTAATGAATCATATCATAATTTGTATAGTAATGCAACTGAACCTTTCAAATTAGCATTGCATTCAATTCCCCTCGAGCAATAATTAGCATAATTACCATATTTCGACTGTCGGGTTACACAAACGTGACTTTCTGTGTCATATTAGACAACACAAGTTTGAGGAAACGGGCATCAAGACCCAGAAGATTCCTGAAAATCCGTTCATTCAGATGTGTGTGGGCTTTTCAGCCCCCAGACACATAATGCCTGGCACCATATATTCAAATAACAATGCCTATTCTTCTAGTTATTTATTTTTATTATTTATCCGTTGCCTTATTTAATTCTCAACAATGCATTTGCTTTGCCCGAGGTAACAAAAGCAACAAATTTTCCTCCTAAGAGACTCATGCATTTATTTCTGTTCTGTTCGAGCCCTTCTGCCCTCCCAACAGCCCACTGCACACCCACTCCCTCCACACTGCCGTTATGAGGACTGCTTTTCAGTTTGGAGGGCTCTTGCTTGATTGTTTAGTTGTTCTCTTTTCTTTTATCACCCTGTTGTTCAGTTCATGCCAAATTGCATTTTTTGTTTTATTCTAATAAACGACTGCCATCGAGTCAAGTTGCTGTAAAGTAGACCACACAGATTCGAGGGAGCCTCTGTTATCTTTTATACTATAGCAGGGGTTTCTAACTTTGGGGTCAAACACCTTCAAATAGCACAAACCTCTTGCAAGAGACCCCTTTCCTAAAATACATATTAATTCATGTGTAAAGCAGTTTTCTACGTGAATGAATATGAATTTTTATGCTCCCCTTTTTATATATTTTAGTGTATGATTTAATTTAAATGTGATATTAGTTGTGTGTTTTTTTATCTAAATAATTGGCTTTTATATTGTCTCCGTACAAAGCTGGAGACAAGTATTAAAATATCTACTTACTAATCAGTTTTTTTTTTTTTTATACTGTTAAATGTTAACCTGAAACAGAAATATTTTCAGCTCTATTCAAATTTATTTGTAGAGATTTTCACAATACATATCATTCCAAAGCAATGTCAGGAATTAGTTAAGTATGCATATTTTGTAATATGTCTAATATTTGTAATCAAATTTTTTACCCCTGTAACTTTTTGTATTTTATTTATTTATTGATTGATTGATTTTTTTATTCTTCAGAATTTCATTAATAATCCCATGTTCCTATGTGCTAACGGAATTTGGACCACATTTTGGAACCGTAATTTGGGTCCTAAAGAAATCAATCTTTTAAACATCCACTTACAATCAAATTAGATTCTCCTGAATGAACTTGTTAATACATTAAATCAGTTTTTTTTTTTTTTTTAGCTTTTTTATACTATTTTTAGCAGATTCTTGGTATGGTTAGCACTGAGCATTGCATTATCAGCACAATGTTGTGGGTCTTATTCCCAGGGAACACATGTTAGGAATGCACTCTAATTGTACTGTTAATTTAATAATTTAAATTAAAAAATGAATTATAAAACACACCTGTGACGCACCACTTCAGTAAATATTCTTGTCTGATTTTTTGGGGATTTCTGTACTCTAACAGCTCGAGCCTGTTACACATATATTTAGACTTGTACTTTAAGCTATGGTTGTACTTCATGCGTAGGCAGAGAAACGGAGTCCCCCGTTACCTGCTCGCCTTCGCACCACTCTGGATGGGGTCAAGATGAGGGCGTCTGTGCGAATGACGCAGTACCTCGAGTCCTGGGGAGCGGCCAAACCGTTTGCTAACCTCCACCATCGAGACAGCATGACCAATGAGAACGGCAAGATCAACACTCACGTGAGTCCACCTGAGCACACACGCAGAAAATACACTCATTCTGATTCAAGTGTTATATGGTGATTACAGTCACATGACTAGGTTTGCTTGAAGCTCTTTATAGTGCTCTATTAATAACATTGGGTCCATTTTATTCTTGCAGGATGTGCCATTAGGGCAGTACAACATTCAGCAAAGGACTGAAAGGTCTGTTTTTTTTTTTTTTTTTTTTTTTACTGTTTATTGCTTTATATATCAAAAAAAAGCACAAATCTAAATTCAAGTGAATAACTTTTCAGAATGTCACACTGACCTCGTTTACATTTCCATGGCTGGTTAGTCTCTCTCCCTCTTTTTCTTCCCTTTCAGAACAAAATCACAGAAAAAGAGATTTGAAGAGGAGTTGAACGAAAGAATCATTCGCACTATTGATGGCATCAACTCACAGAAGTGAGCATCCTAACGCTCTGTATCCATAACTCATCAATTCCCCTTGAAACAACGCAAAAAATTACTAAAATCTGACACCACTATGAAAATCTGTGTTTCAAAATCGTATTTAAATCAGAAAAAAAAGAAAAAGAAAATGTAAAACAAATATTTATTCACATATTTATTAAATATTTGTATTTAATATATTTTATATTTATTTTATTATATATATATATATTATATATATATATTATATATATATATATATATAAATATTATTTTTTATTTTTATAATTTTCATTAAAAATGTATTTAGTAAATAATTAAATTAAGTAAACACAGTTATTTTTATAATATTAAATAATATATTTATTATATATATATATATATATATATATATATATATATATATATATATATATATATATATATATTATTTTTTCATAATTTTATTTTAAAATGTATTTAGTAAATAATTAAATTAAGTAAACAAATACAATTCTTTTTATAATATTAAATAATACAATTTAAATGAATACTTATCCAATTATTTATATTTATAAAAAACAGAAAAATCTCAAATAGAAGCATTTTCATTAGTGGTTGATTTGGAGCTCAGTGTACAGTATGACACATATTTGTCCTTTTGTTTCAATTTCAGAACATTTCCTGCTTCAGTGTCACCCAACAAGCTATTATAATAGCGATTCATTGTTACAATGAGAATCTAACAGTCATAAATGACTTAATCGATGCTTTCTTTCCACCAGACAGTGGCTGAAGTCAGAAGACATTCAAAGGATATCTCTGTTCTTTCATAATAAGGCACTGGAGAAAGAGGTACCTTCCACCTTGAGATGTGTCACTGAAAGGCAAATACTGAATGCGTGTCATTGTGAGAAAAACACCTCAGAACAAAGACGTGAAAAAAGAAAGTGCTGAGATATTTTTATTTTTTTGTTCTAACAGTACAGAGCCACAAACCTGCCTGCCTTCAAGTACTACATCACGTGTGCTTGTCTCATTTTCTTCTGCATCTTCATAGTGCAGGTCTTAGTCTTGCCAAAGTAAGTACCATCTCTCCACACCATCTTCAAAGTATCTCATCGTCTTTCATGACGCAGTTACACTGCCATATCCCACAGCACTTAGACCAAGTGACGCATAATAATATTACAATATATCTACACAACTGAGAGAAAATGAGTGCAATGATAAAGAACTGGGTGATGGGAACATCAATGCCTGCCTGAAAAAGACAGCCCTGAGCAGACGGTTATAGATTTTTTTTTAATCAGAGGCCAGTCTGGTTTGGAAATTATGTCTCTTTTTGTATGAAGTCAGACAGAAAAATCTATGTAAGACATCAGCCAGATTTACTCCTCGTGTTGACCGAGAACGCATTCATAAGAGCACAGCGCTTTCTCTCAAGCTGAGATCTCACTTCCTCACATTGATTTTATAACAGATTTATAGTGAGATATGGCACCGCAAAGACTGGAACTAAATATTTGTGTTCCTATATATTAAAAAATCTGTTAAAATACGTAATGCTTGCTTTGGTTTATTTAAATTCCTTAAACCGACGAAAGACAGAGCACACTGGGAGATCTAAATAGGGGAACTAATCAAGACACGACAGGTGGCACAGATAGGACAATCACGACAAGACTAGGATAACAAGGGGGGCGGGGCAAGGGAATGAGACAACACAAGCACATGGCCAAAAGACAAGGCCATGTGCTTGTACACAAAACACGGGTCTGCCATGATCCTGCCTCAAGACTAGGAAAAATCAAGGACACGAGGGCAGAATCATGACAGAACCCCTCCCTTAAGGAGCGGCTTCCAGACGCTCCTCAAGGGAACATCGAACACGGGACATGACAGACTGGGACACCGACACAAACCAACAAGACATGACAAATAATAACAACGGCAAACATGAATACACAATGGCAGGGTTAGGGTGGCAAATAAAAAAATAAACAAACAGGGAAGGGGAGGAGGCGGGACCACAAAGTTCATGGGGGACAGACCAGGGTGGTTGGGTGGAGCAGGAGTCTTAGGAGGACGGGACGAAGGCTGACGACGAGGGGTCCGGGCAGGTCTGGGTGGTGAGGGGTCTCGGGACAACTGGCAGAGGACTTGGCAGGAAGGGTCACAGGACACGGGGCAACATCGACTGGACGAGGGGCGACTATATCAACGGGACGCGAGGGGAACCACTGGACACGGGGGGAACCACAGGACATTCTGGATTTCTGGGGACAGGGTCAGGGGACAAGACAGGACTGACGGGGACCTCTAAAATTTGAACAAGACGGGACAAATAATCAGACAAAGCTTTAGCAGCTATGATAACTGGCATCTCCTTACGAGATGAGACAGACTGTACTAGAGTTTCTGCTGCAGAGTCAGCCACGGCTCTCTCCTCCGCTCTCACGACTGCAGACTTGAATACAGCTCTCTTCTTTGCCGGCTCGGGCACGCCAGCGCTCACCGCTGCTGGTTCGGGCACGCTCACCGCTGCTGGCTCGGGCACGCTCACCGCTGCAGGAGACCTCGCCGACTCAGGAGGAGACAGGGTCACAGGACCGGCAGGCCCCTTCTTCTTCTTCCTCCTTGGGCGCGGTGCAGAGACCACAGCTGGGTCAGAGGCGGATTGGGGGAGTTTGGTCTCGGGCAGGGCAGACTCGGACGCCGAAGACTCTGAAGCTGACTCCCATTAAAACCGCCTCCCTCGCTTGTTGGGGAGACTGAAGGTAGTGGGAGGTGCCTCAGGATTTTCGGGAGGGACTTGCCTGATCCCCCAGTGTTGTGACGGCCAGGAGACGACCCTCTGGGATCGTTGGCAGCTGGGTAGGTGGGGGGGACCTCTGTGGCTCCTCCTGGGAGAAACTCTCCCACAGCCGGGCATAATTGCGGAGGATCCACTCCCCCTCGGGCGAGTAGGGGAGGGTGACCCCCTTCCTGTCGGTGGGGGATGACGTCCAGCACTGCCTCCGGAACTCCACCTGACGCTGAAGCTCAGAGGCCCTCCTGCCTGCTGAGTTCCTTGGTGGTCGGTTCATTCTGTCAGGGTTTGGCAAGGAGGAACTCAGGTGCAGACAGGAAGTAACTAAACACAGGATTTATTTAACAAAAAGGGAAAACAAAAACCCACGAGGGGGAAAACACTGACTAGGGAAAATACAAAATAACTGAACAGGACTGGGTTAACGAGATAAACAAAGACTCAAAGCACGGGAACACTAACTATAAACAAACACTCACGGTAGTACAACGACTTCTTTGAGGGGTTACAAGGACAATATATCTCAGGAGGCTGACAGGAAGAAACACATATGTGGAACAATCTCAGACGTGGAACAATCACAAATGATGAACAATCTCAGACGTGAAACAATCACAAATGATGAACAGTTTGAGGAAACAATGAACCGACGAAAGACAGAGCACACTGGGAGATCTAAATAGGGGAACTAATCAAGACACGACAGGTGGCACAGATAGGACAATCACGACAAGAAAAGGATAACAAGGGGGGCGGGGCAAGGGAATGAGACAACACAAGCACATGGCCAAAAGACAAGGCCATGTGCTTGTACACAAAACACGGGTTTGCCATGATCCTGCCTCAAGACTAGGAAAAATCAAGAACACGAGGGCAGAATCATGACAATATATGTATATAATTTAGGTTTTAACATTTAGGTTTTTTTGGTTTTGGTTTTTAGTAATTTAACATAAATTAAATTTCAAAGCTATTTAAAAAAAGATACATAAAATTAATAAAACTTACACTAATTATAAACATGAAAGTAAATTCAAAATATGAATAAATAATATAATAGTACAAAAATAAATAACACCCCAAAATTTCTTAATTCTGGTTTTGATGGTGGGCTATTTTGAGCTGGAGCAGGTAGTAATCACCCAAAACACCAAGCAATGGCTAGCAGTGCACTAATAAATATTTTCAAACCCTTATCAGCCACATACCAACCAAACACAACATCCCTCAAACACAGGTACTGCCAAAATCACCAACAAATACCTGAATTCAAACGTGCTGGGCAATGGTTATTGACTCCATATATGGCATAACATCTATTTCTGCTCTTTTCATGTCAGAGATTGCATACATTTTGGATGATCGGAGGTATACATGGATGATTTGTAAATACATTTTGCAGCATCTTATGGTTTTGTTTCTCACAGAACTACCGTCCTTGGAGTTTCATACGGGATGGCTTTCCTGCTGCTCGCCTTGATCCTCGCCATTTGTTTTGCTGGTCACATACTGGTAAGTGCTGCTCACGCTTGTAGAAGTAAATATGAAGTAGCTTTCTCTGAGAGTGAATTGTAAGTGAATGAGGCAGGCTGGCTTGTGTACTCAGTCTTTTCAGATGTTACGTGTTTTTCCATTTTTCATGGAGGCAATTACTGTGTACTGAAATGTCATTTAATAAGTCGAAGTTTCCGCGCATTTAAGACCATCATCTTGTCAGACAAAATGCCATACTGAGAGGAAAAAACACCATATCAAAACAAGATTGAAATTTCCTTGTTTTAACCTGAGGAGCAACACTCTTTTTCAGCTCTTAGAGAGTGTTGTCTGTAATCAAATTACCAGCTACTTTGGACCTGTGGAGCATAAATGGCTTTAGTAAATGTCACCTGTAAGTCTCTCTTTACTTTCTCCCGTTTTTTCTTTCTTAATATATAATGAAAGCTTAGAGTGAAATAGCTTATTTAATATTAAAAGGTCTGTAGATTCTTTCATTGAAAATCTGTCAAGAACACGTTCTGGTTACACCAAAATCAAAAGAAATGAATAAGGAATGGTGTTTTCTTAATGAAAATGAAGCCTATTTTTATGACCAATCAAATGATATTACATAATATTTCAAGCAAATATTATTTAAATTGTAAATCATTTACATTTCAATTATTATTATTATTTTACTTATAGTTATACTTTTATTCCATTATTCAAAAAATGCTGTACTTTTAAACTTTGTTCATAAAACTTTGTTTGTTTCCACACAAATATTAAGCAGCAGAACTGTTTTCAACATAATAATAATAAGAATTGTTTATTGAGGAGTAAATCATCATATTATAATAACTTCTGAAGGATCGTGTGACACTTAAGACTGGAGGAATGATGCTGAAAATACAGTTTTGTTCACAGGAATAAATTCTATTTTAAAATATATTCAAATAGAAAACAGCTATTTTAAATTGAAATAATATTTCATAATTTAAATAAGCACAGCCTTTTTGAGCATAAAAAGTAAGCTCAAAGGCCAATTTAACATATTTGTACATTAAATAAAGTGCACAAAATCAGTATTTTGTTTAGGCAGTATTTGTGGCAGTTGATAAATCATGTTGCGAGATTTGTCCATAAGGAGTGCGATTTTGCACCAATGCTTTGTTAAAGGATCAGAGTGTCATGTAATATTCTCATTTAAACATTAACAGCCAATTTAAAAATATTGGTATAGTAAAATTCACTAATTCACAAGATCAATACATCCTTTATTAAACCACTTTGTCGAGTTTAATGCATCTTTACAGAGGTCGAAATGCCGGACACTCAACTGGTACTTCCACCCCTCGTCCAGCCTCCTCCAGCCGCCGCTCGACGTACCAGGAGAGATCCCCCACCACTACTCCATCCGGGAGTATAGTCTCGGTAGGCACCTCCTCCCCTGGCCGCTCGAACTGACTGGATAGAGTATCAGGTTTGACGTTCTTAGCCCCCAGCTGGTACGAAAGGGTGAAGTTAAAACGGTCAAAGAAGAGTGCCCAGCGGGCCTGGCACGGACTCAACCTCTTGGCCGAACGGATATATTCTAGGTTCTTATGATCCCTCCAGACCAAGAAGAGCAGCGCCGACCCCTCCAACCAGTAGCGCCACTCACCCAAGGCCAACCTCAACGCCAGCAGCTCATGATTACCTATGTCGTAGTTTCGTTCAGCCGGGTTAAGGCGATGGGAAAAATATTCAAAAGGGTGCACCTTCCCATCCTTACTGGAGCGCTGGGACAAGACCGCACCTACCCCAACCTCCGACGCGTCCACCTCAACAATGAATTGCCGTTCAGGATCTGGAACAGAGAACAGGAGCAGAGATAAACCGGGACTTTAAATTATCAAAGGTCTCCTGAGCCTGAGTACTCCAGGTGAATGGTACCTTAATGGAGGTGAGCGCCATTAGGGGTGCAGCTACCTGGCCAAAATTCCTGATGAATCACCGATAAAAGTTGGCAAAGCCCAAGAAACGCTGCAGAGCCCTCCTGGAGTTGGCGACTGGCCACTTGGCGACAGCCTTGACCTTGGCCTGATCAGGCTTGATCTCCCCTGCTGAGACTATAAATCCCAGGAACGAAACAGACTTGGCATGGAACTCACACTTCTCCGCTTTGACATAAAGCTGGTTCTCAAGAAGCCGTTGGAGGACCTGGCGCACATGCTGAGTGTGTACCTGAGGGGATGGAGAAAATATGAGTATATCATCAAGGTACACAAAGACAAACCTATTAATCATGTCTCCCAACACGCAATTGACCATGCCCTGGAAGACAGCCGGAGCATTAGTAAGCCCAAACGGAAGGACCAGGTATTCATAGTGTCCCGTGGGGGAATTGAAGGCTGTCTTCCACTCATCGCCCTCACGAATATGGATGAGGTGAGGTCCAATTTAGTTAAGACCTTGGCTCCCTGCAAAAGTTCAAAGGCAGATGACATTAATGGCAAGGGGTACCTGTTCTTTATAGTTATGTCATTTAACCCTCGATAATCAATGCAAGGACACAGAGAGCCATCCTTCCTCTTAACAAAGAAGAACCCACCGCCAGCAGGGGAGGATGAGTGGTGGATGAGTCCGGCCTTTAAGAATTCCTGAATGTATGCATCCATGGCCTCTCGTTCAGGACCTGACAGGGAAAAAAGGCGGAGAAGTGCCTGGGAGGAGATCGATGGCACAATCAAAAGGCCGGTGAGGAGGCAGCGAGGTGGCTCAGGACTTGCTGAAAACCAGCCGCAGATCGAAGTACTCCGCCGGTACCCCAGTGAGGTCAGCATGCTCCACCTGCAACACAGGAGGCACAGACACAGGAGAAGAGGCAGGACAAAGGCAACATGCATGACATGACTGACTCCATGAAACAATCTGACTGCGGGACCAATCCATATGAGGGCTGTGATGAGCCAACCAAGGATGCCCCAGAACAAGTCTGGCATGAGGGGACTTCAGAAGGTACAGCACAACTGACTCATGGTGATTGCCTGAAACAACAAGACTTACACGAGGAGTGGTGTGGGTGATGGTGGAGACCGGCTGACCAGAAAGACCCCAGACCGTGATAGGAGAAGGAAGAAAAATGGCTGGAGTCCCCCAATTCTTAGCCGTGCAGTAGTCCAGGAAACTGGCTTCAGCGTCAGTATCAATAAGTGCCTTGCAGAAGTGATCTGAGCCCTGGTACTTGATGGTGGCAGAGAGCTGGGTACGTGACTGAGGGGAGATAAGAGGAGAAACACCCACCAGGACTCCCCGGTTGACTAGTGGGCTCTGGCTTTTAATGGGCACGACTGAACAAAATGACCTGACCCTCCACAATACAGACAGAGGCCCTTCACCAGCCTATGTTGTCTCTCCTGGGCAGTCAAATGCAGTCGCCCCAACTGCATGGGTTCAGAATCCATCTGGGGTGATTGAGGCGGTTGTTGAGTCTTGAATGGCTGGGTATCTTCTAGCCCCCAAGATGGACAGGAAGTCAAGCGTCGTTGACGTAAATGAAGACGGCACTCGACACGAATGGCCAGGTCAATAAATCCCTCCAGGGTCTTTGGCAGCTCGTGCATCGCTATCTCGTCCTGAATGTCAAAGCTCAGCCCCTCCCGAAACATGACAGAACACTTTGTAGTTCACGGAAGCAATCACTTAATTCGGCCATTTAGGCAGTGAGTGTCTCTCCTCCTGAGCGGTGGACGAAAGCTTGGTGGCTTGGTGGCCACGGAGAGCACCTTGATGTGCAATAGCCGATTAAACGAACTCTTCGCCCGCTGGATCCATCTCTGGTCAGTCCATACTGTCAGGGAAAGGAACAGGATCCAACTGCGGTTGAATGAATGACACGTTTTATTGATAAACTCAGAGGACTTAATCCGCTGGAGCACGAGACAGTCAGCACTCTGCATGAACAGCCAGCTTGATGATCCTTACGGCGACAGCCGCACAGCAGCGGGGAACAGGTGGCAGATCAGCACTGGAAAGCTGTAGCCAGAGTCCGAAGGCAATGCATAGGGAAGTAGAGACAGCCGCCTGGTAGATGTGGGCTACTGAGTAACGAGAAACAAGGTAGAAAAGAAAAAAAAAGCAGAACAGCAGATCGACTAGACAGAGGGAAAGATACAAAAACGGAGTCAGCAAACTATGGCTAGCAACAAGAAGCTTACTTTAATAACGCTTACGGACCGACACAAGATAGCAAACACAAGGGCATGATAAAGGGAAGATAATCAGAGCAAGACAGGGTGCAGGTGAGGGAGAAAACGTTAACAGGGATAACAAGAGGGGCGGAGAAAACATAGCGGGAATAGTGAAACACCTGGCGAACCAGCAAAACCCAAATCATGTGCTCCAGGACAGAAAAAGCCTCAGCCCCCACTGAGATCATGACACATAGAGGAAAGAGCATTATTTAAAGGGGAAATTCACACGTTAATGAGTAGCAAGGGTTAAGTAGCTGCATTAATTACTTTTATGCCATTGATCAGGCTTTTATATTATTTTTTTGTTACTATTTGGGGTAACAAAGGGTTTTATCGGGTTGACTGAAATAATGCAATAACTGACACTTTAAATCAATGTTTTAAGCAACAACAACAAAGCAATTGAACAAAAAACAGATAAATACAAAAAGTAGCCAAATATCTAAACATGTATCTGTGGCGAGTGGGGCGGTGCCGAGAGGCGTGGGAACGAGGAGTGAGGCCAGGTGTAGTGATTGAAGATGAGCTGCACCTGCGCCCCACCGCCAGTATCGAGTCCCACGTAGGAGATGGAAGGATATAAAACTGGAGCGACGACCGTGAAGGACGAGAGAGAAAAAGGCCTTGACAATATTTTATGTTTTGCTTTTTATTTATGCGCACCAGTCGTCCGTGAGGGGCTGGTGCGCCATTTTGTGTTTATTTTTCAATTATTAAAATGTTTTGATTGTGCGCCGGTTCCCACCTCCTTCTTCCCAATGTATATGGAGTTTTTGTATCGTTACAGTATCCAAATCCAAATCTAATACAATTAATTTATTTGTGATTTATGTACAAATTATGTGCAATGTCTAGGGATTGTTACATAGGGCTATACAGGCATCTAGTGGCAACATAATGGTACTACAGCTAATAGGAACTCACCTATATATACTGTATAATCTGGGGGAGTGTTAATAGGGACAATCCTAAAATGTAACAATGCTAAAAATATATATTTTTTTAAATACGATTCAATTTCTATATGTAAAATGTAATTTATTTTTCGGTGAGGTGGGGGGGGGGTGACCTTGACGTGTGAGATTCAACCTTATATGCACTCCATGGAATTCCTACTATTATCAGTGTAACCTGTTTTTCTGTGTATTGAGGTGTCAAAAGGCACGACCTTCAAAAGAACTAGAAGGGTTTGCATGCCGTTCACCCCCCCCCCCCCCCCCCCCGGTCGACTTGATTTGTCCCCAGTTCATTAACCCAGCTGTTTCAGTTGAAGATTAAGAATTCATGATGATAAAAAAAATAGGCCACACTTAATGGAAACCTTGCATTAGCCCAAAAACCTTGTGTGTGTGTGTGTGTGTGTGTGTGTGTGTGTGTGTGTGTGTCAAAAGAAAAGCAGATTGAATGATACTTTTTACTGTTTTTTTTTTAGCATCTATTTTTGTGCAGTAAACTGGTGGTTTAGGTAATTGCGGGTATGAGGGGCAATTTTTCATAAAGCTTTGGCACTCAAGTTGAGTTTATTTTATGGTAGGACTCTCTTTTGGTTTCACAAACAACTGTCAGAGTCATGAGTGCCTAAAGCTCTATGGAGTTTAGTTAAGAGTCTCTCTGCTTTGTTTCCCATCTCACTGATGTTAGAGTTTACATTCGGCACACAGATTCACAAATATGAAAGAGGGGTAAAGGTTATCCAGAAGAAGTGCTGTGTTTAAATACTGAAAGCTATTTTTTGTGTTTTTTATTATTATCTTTAGCTCCTCTACCTCTTTTATTCTTTTTGATTTAAGCCTAAAGCATTCTTGCACATGGTCTAGGCTGTGTTTTGTAAAGTGCTTTTCCATTGAACTTCCATTAATACTCATCCTGACAATGTAGCATAAACGGAATCACTAAAGGTTACTCGGCCACTACAGACGTTACATTAGTAGGCTACTGCAATCAATCCAGGATGAGTTTTACAAACAGATCTCAGTTCCTTCAAGGTCATGAAGTCTTATTTTAGATAAAAACACTACAACACACAACACTTAAAACTACCCCATGTTCTAAACTTTTCTTTCAAAAGCCTCGAAAGTGGGTGTTGGTAAATAGTGGTACACTGTAAAAAATGACTGTGATTTAATGGTAAAAAAAAAAATATAAAAGCGCTACAGTACTAACCTGTTAAATGATTAACAGTAATTTCCTGTAAATTTACTGGGAAAACCCTTAAACTGACCTTCCCAGAATTCTCTGTGTTGCATGTCAAATTTTGTTTGAATTTTATGTTTTTTCTTTGATTTTTATCTGTTATTTTTATTAGGGTTATTTGTTACATGTTGATAAATTAATGTTTATTGCTTATTTTAGTTTAATGAGTCGCACCATGATGGTGTTTAGTGCTTGTGAGAATGACACTGTGCACCTTCTATACATGTTATTGTTTAAAAACTGCCTGTTATGGGCTTTTTCTCATCACGTGACTTTCTCATCACCTGCTTTTGGTGGTTACCAGTGTATTACAATGGTACAAAACAGATTTCAGTACTTCAATAAGTTGGTATATTAATATTATGTAAATTAAATTATGGTATTAAACTGTAAATTTACTGTATGTTACAGTATGTTATAAAACAGTTAAACCTAAAATGGTGTTACAGTATTTTTTACGGTATAATTCTGGCAACCACATCTACCTTTTTTTTACCGTATATTTTACAGATTATTTTTTACAGTGTATGCTAAACTACTATGCTGTAACTGTAATCTTATTGAAAATACTTGTTTCAGCCAATGGAATTGCTTTTGAAGTCCAAGGTGGATCAAATTTTATGGGCGAAGAAAACCTAAACCAGCTATGTTTCAGAAGGGAAGGAGTCCTTAATTTAGTCAATTGCATTTTTATGGAAATTATGAAATTGTGAATGCCGCTTCATCTTGCCTTCATCTCAAGTTGAAATAGATGGCTTTTTATCATTATATATTCACTAACTGTGAAGTTATGTTTATTAATGTGTCTCTGACATCTGGGGCACAATCATAACCTTGAGCATTTGGAATAGAAGCAAATATGCTAATGACATTGGTGGGAGTTAAATATATATTTTTTCTTGTTGCTGTAGCAATGGGGCAAAGGGGCCTCCTGCACAGTGCCCTGGCTCCCCGGCTCCTCTAAAGTCATCACCAACAAGCCCTGGATACGACTTGCGCTCACCATGGCAACCACTGCACTTATCCTAGTCATGGCTGTGTTCAATATGGTGAGCATCACTACTACTTGGTCTATCAGCTAGATCGGACTGCTTTTAAAATGACTGACATTTTTATGTTCCTGTATAATTAATTATGAGCATGTTCATAAGATAATTATTCCCTGTTTGCTTTTGTTATGTCATTATCATGAACTGGTTGCTGGATTTATGGTTCAGTAATTCAAGAAACTCTTTAGAAATAAGAGTTATATTTAAAAAATCAAGATTCAAGATTGTATTTGTCACGTACAAGTCATAGGACATACAACAAGCAGTGAAATGTATGTCTGGCATACTCGTTTATTCTTTTAATCTTGCTCTTGCCTATTTTTTCAAACCACTTATGATCTATATGAGGATATTTTCCCCAAATAATATTACAAAATATGACTACACTATTGAAGCTCTGCTGTAAGTCCAAGTTTTGTATATATAGAAAATAGGCTGGGACCAAGTACCGAACCTTGAGGAACCTCACAGGTAATTGATGTGGCACAGGCAACATAATTGAAAGAAAATACACGAGTGATAATACAGTTTATCTCTTATAGTTAAAGTGATTACTTTGTCGAAGACTGCTACATAAGATGGGTGATATAAAGGCTAGTTACCTTCTTTGTTAAAAGCTGCATGCTTTGAATTCCTAGGATACATAAACCTATCAGTATTTACACAATATATTAGATGACACATTCATTTAGACAGTTGGCTAATAAATCAATCTCCAGTTTTTGGCCCAGTTTGAGGGCTTTAGCTATGGAATCTGTGGTGGAGTAGAATTAGTGTCAGCTGTCTGGTTGAATTCATCACTGTAGGATCACTGTACTAGGGCTCTGGTCCAGTTTGGATCTAATTATATTATCCCTGAGCTCAAGTGATTTGTTGTCCCTATTGGAGAAAAACACAAGAGAAATGTGACTGAATACTTGGGTTTTCAGTTTCACACACCTACGATTAAATATTACACTGTTCAGCTGGGTTTATTAAAACTTTGATAGTTTGTTCTCTTGCAGTGACAGTCATACATTATTAATTGTGGCTTAAATGTCAAAACATTTTTGGACCCCTGTATTTCTGTAATAAACAAATTTAAGTAGTCACACCACAGATCAACATGCTTCTAATATGTTCTAGGGATACCTTCTTTTCAATTAAATACTGCACCAAGTGAACAAAAGCTCTATCCACAAAAGCTTCTATTCTGTCAAAGTAGGCAATTGTTCATCTTCCATGCTTTTCCCATCTGTTTGCAGCTCTTTGATTTTTGTTGAATTTTGCACTTGTGTTAAATAAAAAATGTTGTGTACTTATAAGAAACATATTTGTTACAGAATGCAACAGACGTGTTTAGCTTAGAATGATGGTGTATTTCTGCTATAATTCCCAAAATTTGTTTTTTTTACCATCTGTTTGGGTTTTAAGTTCTTCTTAGGTGAAGATAGGATTGTAGCATCACCTCCACTCAACATTTCCAACAACAGTATGGATGGTCCATATGGTCAAACTACAGACTCCTCAAACAACAAGTTCTACTTGCCAGTAAGTTCAAGTTCATGCCTTTTGCCTACAAATCTCTTCTCTGAAAAAGAAATATGAACTGAATAACCTTTTATTCACAATACCTGTTGTATTGTACATCCTGTGTTGAGACGTGGGTCTAAAAAAAGTTATCTGTATCTTTGATGGAACAGACTTGTGAGTGTCCTGAAATAAACCAATTTGTCTACGCTTGCATCAGTAAATAATAAATAACTTTATACTGTATGTGATTATGTATGGCGATATTTAACATCTTAAAAATATACTGGAAAATATAGTCATGCACTGAGAGCTATGTAGTGCATACATGCAATTGGATCTCTACAGATATTAAGATGGTAGACAAAAGCAGGAAGATAATACTCTTGGTGCATATAACTTTTTTTTTTTTACATTTCTTAGTAACATCCATTTTGTAATATTTCAGGGTCATCATATGATAAGTATGTTCTGTTATTAAATTCTTAGCACTTAAATTAAAATTTCACAGTTCTCTTTTCACTGATACTGATTGGCCGTAATGAATGTACAGTTGTGAATCTGACCGGCTTTCTCTTCAATTGGCAGTATTTCATCTACAGCTGCATTCTGGGATTGATCTCATGCTCCGTGTTCCTGAGGATAAACTATGAGCTGAAGATGATAATTATGCTTGCTGCTGTAGTGGGTTATAATATCATCATTCTTCAGACCCATGCCTCTGTACTGGATGATTACAGCATGGCCCTCTACAAGACCCAGCAAACGGACCGGTACTGGATTTTCACATGGAGCATATACATACACATATACAGGGGCGCTGCACAAGATGCATAGGCAGTCCTAATGCCCCCCCCCCAATATAAATATATATTCCAGACTTTTCAAGGTATGATGGCAAATCAATGCCAAAGCATCAAACACTGATGCTTGCGCGCACTGTAAATCACTTCCGCAAGAGGAAAACTAAATAGGGCGCAAGAAACGGGAGCCTGCGATCTCATTTCAAACTCCCGCGTGCGCGTGACGTCCTATGTGTTTTTGTCAGTCGTGGGGCGGGGCTTGCTGACCATGTCACATGCGCGAGAGTTTGAAATAAGCTCGTGGGCTCCCGTTTTCTCACGTCCAATTTAGTTTTCCTCTCTTGGAAGTGATTTACCTCGCGCACAAGTATCAGTTGTATGCTCGGTTATTATTGGCATTGATTTGACACCATATCAGGGGCCCTCTCTTCCTTTGGGGCCCTGGTAATCAGTACGGGTTTTACCCCCAGTCCGACGCGCCTGTATACATACTGTACAGTGACGCTAAAGAAATGTCACAAATAATCAACAGGGGTTAATTATTTGTAGATGCCACTTATTTAATATTTCCATTGCACACACACACATTTAGTGAAATAATTAAGAATTGTGCCACATAGATACATCTGGTAACTGTGAAGGCAATTTTTTCAAGAAGCTCTCTCAATATCTTAATTTGAGTGACAGGTGCTGCTGCTGAGATGGCAGGCTTGTGTGGATTAGTCTTCTCGGAGGATTTGACAGTGCTGGACATGAAACATTTTTAAACATAAGCCTACTGCATTTCTCTCATAATTATTTTATTTGGTATTATTCTTTCTTTGTTTCTTTTGTTATTGTTTTCCATTTCCATTCCTTCATTAAGCCTTTCTGAATGGAGCAAGATTAAGTAATGGATCAAATTGGCAACTGCCCCTGCAACATAATGACAGTTTATGCCTAAGCAACATTAGGACATTATAAATCGGAGTTAGACTGACAAAATGATGCTGAGAAGTCTGTATTCTGTCCATACACACAGTGCATTTGTCTCTTTTGTGTCCTCTTGACTTCTGAAGTATATATTTCTGTATGTTCCCCCTCAGGCCAGGTGTTCTTAAAGACCTGAAGACCATGGGCTCGGTGTCACTGTTCATTTTCTTTGTCACTTTGCTTGTGCTGGCGAGACAGGTGAGTCTCTCTCAATCTGAAACCTAAAATAAAGATATGCTTTAACACTGCTATCATATTTGCTTTGTTTTTGAGAAGTTATTTAAAGAGTTGTGTTATGCTGAAGTATTTGGAATGAGATCCACTGATCCAGGAATAGTTCACTCCAAAATGAAAATTTGCTGAAAATGTATTCAGTTTGTTTCTTCATCAGAACAGATTTGTAGAAATGTAGCATTACAGCACTGCCTACCAAATTATCCTGTGTAGTGAATGGGTGCCGTCAGAATGGGAGTCCAAACAGCTGATAAAACATCACAATAATCCATCAGTAAAACACATGGACTCCAGTCCATCAATTAACATCTTGTGAAATTAAAAGCTGTGTGTTTGTAAGAAACAAATACATCAAGGTGTTTTTAAATTTAAATATTCCTCTATCCGCAATATGCTTTCTCCAGTGGAAAAGTCATCTTGTCTGGATCAGGTGAGAAATATGCACAGATCAAGCACTGTTTACAAGCAAAAACAGTCCAGAAACATTCAAAACAAATGTGTCAGTGGATTTTGATGTTAGAGGGCAACAGGAGATGGACTTTTCACAGGAGCCAGCATTATTATGCACTGGTATTTTGGCTAGAAGTGATGGCTTAAATGCCTTGATGGGTTTGTTTCTTACGAATACACAGCTTTTCACTTTACAAGAGAAACAGACCCGTCTACATCTTAGATGACCTGAGGGCGAGTCAGTTTTGATTTTTGGGTGAATTATTCCGTTTAAGATTCACTTTAAATTGGAGATCTTGGAATTAATTAGAGAGAAAAATCCACCAACAAGAATTACAGCAGTAATGCATGTTTTAGTTTCACCTCTGACAATTTTAACAAATGTATGCAGCTTACATAACACATTTTTCTTTACTGAAAAGGGCATATAAGCCAATGACAATTGAATAATAGACGTTAGCCTCATCTAGAAACAGTCACTTCTTACCTTGAAATGTGAATTTTTCAGAAGTCATTTTATGACTAAGCTCAGAGTTTTGTGGCAGCACAAATGTGTTTTATTTCTATGGCTTCAATTATTATCAGCACTCATCGGCCTCTTGCTGCCGAATAACATAAAGCTTTCCTGCAAAAAAGCATTGAATAAATACTACAATATAGAGAGAACTGTATGTATATCAGTCTGTATTGAAACCTTGTCTCTACAGGTCACCCGTGGGTCAGTTTTTTTTTCAGTGTGTGCTTTTAATTCTGAGATTAATGAGAGGCTATTTGTCCCAGGATAATAGGCCTGTCTAATGAAGTCTGTTTTTGAAATGTGCAGTTAGGTGAATTCATTTATAAGTAATGCCTTGTTCGGGTTGATCAGGTGATAGGAAAGCCGGGGACTGATTTTTCTCCAAAGCAATGAACCAGACAAAAATAAGCAAAAGCAAATATAGACTGAGTGAGAAAGACTATCAGTGCATACTTAATGCCTTTCAAGGTGCCATTTCCCCTGATTCAAGAAGTCTTTTTCATGATGAATGTCTGCTGGAACACAAAGCTACAACTCGGAGAAAATTGAAGCAATTTTTCATGATAGCAGCCCTTTATGCAAGAAAAATCCATAAAAACAATGAACTGCCCTTGTGTGCATTTGATTCTGCTTTCTTTGTCGTCTTGAAAGCCACATTACGGTGATCAGATGTGTACCACCTCTTTACCTCTGTGTCCTCTTGTAACAGAATGAATATTACTGTAGGTTAGACTTCCTGTGGAGGAACAAGTTTAAGAAAGAGTGTGAGGAGATCGAGACCATGGAGAACCTGAACCAGGTGCTTTTGGAAAACGTACTGCCTGCCCATGTGGCAGAACATTTCCTGGGGAGGAACTGGAAGAACGAGGTGAATGGCATCCAAATGTCCAAAAACACCAGTGAAAAGTGCATCTATTGTGTCTTTATCACCAGATATATATATATATATATATATATATATATATATATATATATATAATTTTTTTTTTGTATTTTTGACAGGATCTCTACCATCAGTCGTATGATCTGGTGTGTGTGATGTTCGCCTCCATCCCAGACTTCAAGGAATTTTACACAGAATCTGACGTTAATAAGGAGGGATTGGAGTGTCTCAGGCTCCTTAATGAGATTATAGCAGATTTTGATGAGGTAAACTCACAGACACAACCTTTGCCATAACCAGGGTTTGAAAATTAGTGTGGTCTGTGGTGGGGTTAAGAAGTGTGTTATAATAACCCCCTACAAAGACAACTCATTATATACACTAACACTTTAAAAAGAGACTGACATGTAGATGTGAAAGGTTAGGGGTGGATAATGTTATCAATTACAATGCATGTTACTTTTATAGTTTTCATTAATAACCATTGCTATATACA
>NW_020527495.1:0-21335 GCF_003368295.1 Carassius auratus | reverse complement strand
ATTAGAAAACATGGTTTTAACATAACCCATTCTAATATTGTTAAAATTGTATATCATTTGTCTTAATACACTACTTTAGTTGTCTTTATGTTGTATCCTCAGTAAAGTACTGCACATGGTGTGGATAATAAAGTAGGGTGAATATTCTATATTAAGAATGGTCTTTGTAAATACACCATTTAATTTTGTAAACAATAGATAAATGTGTTTTAATTAAGAAATGAACATTTGGTTACATTAATGACATTCAGTTAGATGAAGGGCAGGCTGAAAGCTGCATTAGAAGATACTGCATGGACTATAATGCTGCAGGAATTTCATGCACAACTGAAGGTGATGGACAAGGGAAAGATCAACATGAATCCAGTACTGTATAATAAGCAAGATGAGCATGCACATTACTGATGTTTAGTACCTCTGAGTATTTTACACAGAGACACAAATTAGCTCTTAATATTATGATTCTTTGCATTGCATGAATGTATGGCTTTGCACTATAAACTACACACTCTCTGTACCTTGTCTACTGAATGACACATTGACACTGTGAAAGTACAATGAAGTGTCACAGTATGTATTGGTTGTTTAAATTGGTGTCTTTGTTTACTTTCAATACTGTATCCTTGCACCTGATGTAATTCAATATTTGGAGCCTATTCCAAATAGGCACTGATGTATATTTTTATGGTTCTATTCTTATTATAAGATAAACATGACTTACAACTTACATATTGGCAATTTGTGAACAGAAAAACTTAAAAATTATGACTCAGCACAGTCTGTTGTCCATGATGAGAAAAGGTATGTGTATGTTTTACTGCCCTTCCATCTTCAAGGGCCCAGTAGAGTCCCCTAGAAGAGCAAAAAAATTAAATTTCAAATGGCTGTAAATCAAAGTCTGATTATAGTGTCAAAGAAAAAATTGGCAGGACAACTACTTATGCTATGCTAATTAAATAATGTTGGACAGAGTTTTCAAACATTAATGGAAAGGTGGTATAAAGGTGTTTAAAAAAGTGCACTTAGTAAAATATCGAATTTCAGCCTGCCTCTTTAATATGTCATTAATGTTTACACATTGAACATGTTTAGATGACCCTTTGTTAAAAAAGATTGCATTTTCCCATTTTTTTAATTATTAAACATTTTAAACTACATTACCCATAAGCCTCTGCCATTCTATCGTTTGAACGCGAGTAATATTAGCGCTGGTATTTGGAGTTTATTGGAGTTGTGCTTAGGGTTAGGGTTACGATTTCGGTAAAGAGGTAATTTCTCACGACATAGCAACACTGCATTGTTAACTGAAGGTGTTACTGACGTAATAATTACAGTCAAACGGACTTTGCAACATTAAGCGGTTTATAATTTGGGTTAAAAGATAGTCCAATCACAACGAGTTCTGCGAGAGCCAAGGGAACGTCAAAGCCAATGGCAAACCAGTTGAGCAGAGGCGTCACACTAACTTGTACATATATGGTCATTTATGCCGGGAGCTTCCGGGTTCCTGTAGTGAATGGACAGAAGCTGCAGTTACCCTGATGCAGCAAGAAATACGTTGATTAAAGGTGTTTTTTTGTTTTGTGTTTTAACGAAGGTATAATGATTCCCATTGTATTGAATAGGCTACATTGTTTACACTAATATTAGTGTACAGTACTAAACTCAAAGTTTGCATATACTGTGTGAAAAATAAATGTCAAAATGTTTCATTTGCTTAAAAAAAACACCTCTGAAGATTATTTAAACACAATATTTTTCTACTACTCAATTTTCCTTCTGTAATATTTACAATGTATTTATAGTGTATTAAAGGTAAACAATTTATCACATCTACTTTTCATGGAAATGGACCCTAAAACTTGCCATTCTTAGATCCACCAGTTGAACTATAGGAATAGAAAACAAACAAACAAAAAACATCATGACATCAATCACTCATTGTCTAGTCATTTTACAGTGTTTATTGATATGTCAAACTTTTCGCAGATAAACATAGTGCCCAGAACAGTCTCTCTCCAGTTTATTCCACTATGAAAAAAAAAGAAAAGTTGATAAAAAAAAAAATGCATAGAGGTAACTAAGTGAAAACAAAATAAACAAAATTGCAACAGAAACTCCCTTCAAAAAACATAAGTTTAATATTCATTTATAATTTATAATATCCTGACAAAAGATGCCAAAGAATAATCAAGGCTACAGTTGAAAATATATTGTTTCTTCCCTTTATCAACCAAATAGGCAAAAATGATTAAGAACAATGCTCCAATATTTTACAATTATCACCTTTAAAAACATATATCCTGTAATCATTGTTTGCTTCTATTGTGAATAAATGCAAAACAAATAAATGGTTAATAATAATAATTATTATTATGTGTATATATATATACAGGAGAGCTTATAGTAGAGATTGGAGTGATGAATGTAGAGCAAAAATGATACAAGCAGAAATGCTAAGACTGGAGGTTGGCAGTAAAGGACTGAGAGCAGATGTGTCACACAAGAGAGGAAGATCTGGAAGCTTTTGAATGGGCTGATATTGTGAAGAGCTGATGAAGAATGATTAAGTAATCTGGTGAGAATCCTGCAAGAAGAAACAAAGATAATTTATCACATTATGAACAACAAAAACACTGACAACAACAAATGGCAGAATACAACATACTGTAAACTGCAGTGTGCATAGAAGTAATTGTACAGTATTGTCTGTTGGTATACTTCTCATTATAGTTATTGGTCTTTGTGTGAACAACTTTAAGTGATCTGATTGCCCAAATTCATTGAAGATCTGATTTGTAGCACTTGAAAAGTTAAACTAGGATTTCCATTCTCTTGCTTCTAAGACAGATGTGTTCAGTAACATCACCAAAGAAAGAAAGGCAGACTATGAGGTGTGGACAGATATCATGTACTGTTGAAACAGGAAGAGGCGGCCCCAATTTGTAAAGATTAATAAAGAATACAATGGACTTCATTTAAACTTCATGATATAAACACTCTTACAATGGGCACAATCTGATGGGAGCTGTGGTAATGGCCAATAACAGCAGTAGGAGTAAAAGTTGTAGAATTTTGTACAAGTACGCTTGTGCAATATAATATGATTATTGGATGAATTATTACTACTACAACATGCTCTTTTGTTGAGTGTTCTTCCTGATGGGCTAAGTGAACCAAAATTTAAGAAACATCAAATGCTGAGAAAAAATGTATCTGACGTACCATTGGAAGTGTTTGCCTTTGCAGCTTTTGGTCTTCTTCATAAATGCACAAGATGGTCAAATTCCAAATCTCATGACAGGCCTTCCTGAAATATAAACATGTTGAGACAGTGTGTTAAAATGATCTGTGACCAAAATATTTGATTAACACATAATATAAGGATGCGTTCATTAAAGCAAATCAGTTATAACTAAGAGTCTTCAACATTACCTGTGAAGGGTTGATCCTTTGAAGGACTTGTTCAGCCCCCTTGACAGCTTCTTCAATATCAGCATTGGGAGCGTGGAGTTCAATTTCCCTGTTAATTCTAGCAGAGCGAGAGAGAGAGAGAGAGAGAGAGAGAGAGAGAGAGAGAGAGAGATTTTACAAGAGATGGCTTCTTTAAAGATCTGCTGGATTACAGGTTGTTGTGGAGCATGTAATCCGACGTAACTGCAAGACAGAAAAAACACTGAATTACAATTACATCACAAAAAGATATTAAAGGCATGGCAAACTTAGTGGTTACTGTGTATTACAAATAGTGTAGAGTAAAAACACAGTTACTGTGGTAAAATCCTGGTAAGTGTTGTGGTTACTGTGCGTTAGTAACTACGAATACAGTAAAAACTATGATTACTATGGTAAACCCATAGTAAATGTCGTGGTTATTGTGTGTTAGTAACTACAAATACCACAGTAAAACTATGGTTACTATGGTAAACCCATAGTAAATGTCGTGGTTATTGTGTGTTAGTAACTACAAATACCAGAGTAAAAACTATGGTTACTATGGTAAACCCATAGTAATGTCGTGGTTATGTGCGTTAGTAAACTACAAATAACCAGAGTAAAACTATGGTTACTATGGTAAACCCATAGTAAATGTCGTGGTTATTGTGTGTTAGTAACTACAAATACCACAGTAAAACTATGGTTACTATGGTAAAACCCATAGTAAATGTCGTGGTTATTGTGTGTTAGTAACTACAAATACCACAGTAAAACTATGGTTACTATGGTAAACCCATAGTAAATGTCGTGGTTATGTGTGTTAGTAACTACGGATACCAGAGTAAAACTATGGTTACTATGGTAACCCATAGTAAATGTCGTGGTTATGTGCGTTAGTAACTACAAATACCAGAGTAAAACTATGGTTACTATGGTAAACCCATAGTAAATGTCGTGGTTACGTGTGTTAGTAACTACAAATACCAGAGTAAAACTATGGTTACTATGGTAAACCCATAGTAAATGTCGTGGTTATTGTGCGTTAGTAACTACAAATACCAGAGTAAAACTATGGTTACTATGGTAAACCCATAGTAAATGTCGTGGTTACCGTGTGTTAGTAACTACGAATACCAGAGTAAAACTATGGTTACTATGGTAAACCCATAGTAAATGTCGTGGTTATGTGTGTTAGTAACTACGAATACCAGAGTAAAACTATGGTTACTATGGTAAACCCATAGTAAATGTCGTGGTTATCCGTGTGTTAGTAACTACAAATACCAGAGTAAAACTATGGTTACTATGGTAAACCCATAGTAAATGTCGTGGTTACCGTGTGTTAGTAACTACAAATACCAGAGTAAAACTATGGTTACTATGGTAAACCCATAGTAAATGTCGAGGTTATGTGTGTTAGTAACTACGGATACCAGAGTAAAACTATGGTTACTATGGTAAACCCATAGTAAATGTCGTGGTTATGTGTGTTAGTAACTACAAATACCACAGTAAAACTATGGTTACTATGGTAAACCCATAGTAAATGTTGTGGTTATTGTGCGTTAGTAACTACAAATACCAGAGTAAAACTATGGTTACTATGGTAAACCCATAGTAAATGTTGTGGTTATGTGCGTTAGTAACTACAAATACCACAGTAAAACTATGGTTACTATGGTAAACCCATAGTAAATGTTGTGGATATTGTGTGTTAGTAACTACGGATACCAGAGTAAAACTATGGTTACTATGGTAAACCCATAGTAAATGTCGTGGTTATTGTGTGTTAGTAACTACAAATACCACAGTAAAACTATGGTTACTATGGTAAACCCATAGTAAATGTTGTGGTTATTGTGCGTTAGTAACTACAAATACCAGAGTAAAACTATGGTTACTATGGTAAACCCATAGTAAATGTTGTGGTTATGTGCGTTAGTAACTACAAATACCACAGTAAAACTATGGTTACTATGGTAAACCCATAGTAAATGTCGTGGTTATTGTGTGTTAGTAACTACAAATACCACAGTAAAACTATGGTTACTATGGTAAACCCATAGTAAATGTCGTGGTTATTGTGTGTTAGTAAATACAAATACCACAGTAAAACTATGGTTACTATGGTAAACCCATAGTAAATGTCGTGGTTATGTGTGTTAGTAACTACAAATACCAGAGTAAAACTATGGTTACTATGGTAAACCCATAGTAAATGTCGTGGTTATTGTGTGTTAGTAATACAAATACCACAGTAAAACTATGGTTACTATGGTAAACCCATAGTAAATGTCGTGGTTATGTGTGTTAGTAAATACAAATACCAGAGTAAAACTATGGTTACTATGGTAAACCCATAGTAAATGTCGTGGTTATTGTGTGTTAGTAACTACGGATACCAGAGTAAAACTATGGTTACTATGGTAAACCCATAGTAAATGTCGTGGTTATTGTGTGTTAGTAAATACAAATACCACAGTAAAACTATGGTTACTATGGTAAACCCATAGTAAATGTCGTGGTTATGTGTGTTAGTAACTACAAATACCACAGTAAAACTATGGTTACTATGGTAAACCCATAGTAAATGTCGTGGTTATGTGCGTTAGTAACTACAAATACCAGAGTAAAACTATGGTTACTATGGTAAACCCATAGTAAATGTCGTGGTTATGTGCGTTAGTAACTACAAATACCAGAGTAAAACTATGGTTACTATGGTAAACCCATAGTAAATGTCGTGGTTATGTGCGTTAGTAACTACAAATACCAGAGTAAAACTATGGTTACTATGGTAAACCCATAGTAAATGTCGTGGTTATGTGTGTTAGTAACTACAAATACCACAGTAAAACTATGGTTACTATGGTAAACCCATAGTAAATGTCGTGGTTATTGTGTGTTAGTAACTACAAATACCACAGTAAAACTATGGTTACTATGGTAAACCCATAGTAAATGTCGTGGTTATGTGTGTTAGTAACTACAAATACCAGAGTAAAACTATGGTTACTATGGTAAACCCATAGTAAATGTCGTGGTTATGTGTGTTAGTAACTACGGATACCAGAGTAAAAACTATGGTTACTATGGTAAACCCATAGTAAATGTCGTGGTTATGTGTGTTAGTAACTACGGATACCAGAGTAAAACTATGGTTACTATGGTAAACCCATAGTAAATGTCGTGGTTATGTGCGTTAGTAACTACAAATACCACAGTAAAACTATGGTTACTATGGTAAACCCATAGTAAATGTCGTGGTTATTGTGTGTTAGTAACTACAAATACCACAGTAAAACTATGGTTACTATGGTAAACCCATAGTAAATGTCGTGGTTATTGTGTGTTAGTAAATACAAATACCACAGTAAAACTATGGTTACTATGGTAAACCCATAGTAAATGTTGTGGATATTGTGTGTTAGTAACTACGAATACCAGAGTAAAACTATGGTTACTATGGTAAACCCATAGTAAATGTCGTGGTTATTGTGCGTTAGTAACTACGAATACCAGAGTAAAACTATGGTTACTATGGTAAACCCATAGTAAATGTCGTGGTTATTGTGTGTTAGTAACTACAAATACCACAGTAAAACTATGGTTACTATGGTAAACCCATAGTAAATGTCGTGGTTACTGTGCGTTAGTAACTACAAATACCAGAGTAAAACTATGGTTACTATGGTAAACCCATAGTAAATGTCGTGGTTATTGTGCGTTAGTAACTACAAATACCAGAGTAAAACTATGGTTACTATGGTAAACCCATAGTAAATGTCGTGGTTATTGTGTGTTAGTAACTACAAATACCAGAGTAAAACTATGGTTACTATGGTAAACCCATAGTAAATGTTGTGGTTATGTGTGTTAGTAACTACAAATACCACAGTAAAACTATGGTTACTATGGTAAAACCCATAGTAAATGTCGTGGTTATTGTGTGTTAGTAACTACAAATACCACAGTAAAACTATGGTTACTATGGTAAACCCATAGTAAATGTCGTGGTTATGTGTGTTAGTAACTACGGATACCAGAGTAAAACTATGGTTACTATGGTAAACCCATAGTAAATGTCGTGGTTATTGTGTGTTAGTAACTACAAATACCAGAGTAAAACTATGGTTACTATGGTAAACCCATAGTAAATGTTGTGGTTATTGTGCGTTAGTAACTACAGATACCAGAGTAAAACTATGGTTACTATGGTAAACCCATAGTAAATGTCGAGGTTATGTGTGTTAGTAACTACGGATACCAGAGTAAAACTATGGTTACTATGGTAAACCCATAGTAAATGTCGTGGTTATGTGTGTTAGTAACTACAAATACCACAGTAAAACTATGATTACTATGGTAAACCCATAGTAAATGTCGTGGTTATGTGTGTTAGTAACTACAAATACCACAGTAAAACTATGGTTACTATGGTAAACCCATAGTAAATGTTGTGGATATTGTGTGTTAGTAACTACGGATACCAGAGTAAAACTATGGTTACTATGGTAAACCCATAGTAAATGTCGTGGTTATTGTGTGTTAGTAACTACAAATACCACAGTAAAACTATGGTTACTATGGTAAACCCATAGTAAATGTTGTGGTTATTGTGCGTTAGTAACTACAAATACCAGAGTAAAACTATGGTTACTATGGTAAACCCATAGTAAATGTTGTGGTTATGTGCGTTAGTAACTACAAATACCACAGTAAAACTATGGTTACTATGGTAAACCCATAGTAAATGTCGTGGTTATTGTGTGTTAGTAACTACAAATACCACAGTAAAACTATGGTTACTATGGTAAACCCATAGTAAATGTCGTGGTTATTGTGTGTTAGTAAATACAAATACCACAGTAAAACTATGGTTACTATGGTAAACCCATAGTAAATGTCGTGGTTATGTGTGTTAGTAAATACAAATACCAGAGTAAAACTATGGTTACTATGGTAAACCCATAGTAAATGTCGTGGTTATTGTGTGTTAGTAAATACAAATACCACAGTAAAACTATGGTTACTATGGTAAACCCATAGTAAATGTCGTGGTTATGTATGTTAGTAAATACAAATACCAGAGTAAAACTATGGTTACTATGGTAAACCCATAGTAAATGTCGTGGTTATTGTGTGTTAGTAACTACGGATACCAGAGTAAAACTATGGTTACTATGGTAAACCCATAGTAAATGTCGTGGTTATTGTGTGTTAGTAAATACAAATACCACAGTAAAACTATGGTTACTATGGTAAACCCATAGTAAATGTCGTGGTTATGTGTGTTAGTAACTACGGATACCAGAGTAAAACTATGGTTACTATGGTAAACCCATAGTAAATGTCGTGGTTATGTGCGTTAGTAACTACAAATACCACAGTAAAACTATGGTTACTATGGTAAACCCATAGTAAATGTCGTGGTTATTGTGTGTTAGTAACTACAAATACCACAGTAAAACTATGGTTACTATGGTAAACCCATAGTAAATGTCGTGGTTATTGTGTGTTAGTAAATACAAATACCACAGTAAAACTATGATTACTATGGTAAACCCATAGTAAATGTTGTGGATATTGTGTGTTAGTAACTACGGATACCAGAGTAAAACTATGGTTACTATGGTAAACCCATAGTAAATGTTGTGGATATTGTGCGTTAGTAACTACGGATACCAGAGTAAAACTATGGTTACTATGGTAAACCCATAGTAAATGTGGTGGTTATGTGCGTTAGTAACTACAAATACCACAGTAAAACTATGGTTACTATGGTAAACCCATAGTAAATGTCGTGGTTATTGTGTGTTAGTAACTACAAATTACCACAGTAAAACTATGGTTACTATGGTAAACCCATAGTAAATGTCGTGGTTATTGTGTGTTAGTAAATACAAATACCACAGTAAAACTATGATTACTATGGTAAACCCATAGTAAATGTTGTGGATATTGTGTGTTAGTAACTACGGATACCAGAGTAAAACTATGGTTACTATGGTAAACCCATAGTAAATGTCGTGGTTATGTGCGTTAGTAACTACAAATACCACAGTAAAACTATGGTTACTATGGTAAACCCATAGTAAATGTCGTGGTTATGTGCGTTAGTAACTACAAATACCACAGTAAAACTATGGTTACTATGGTAAACCCATAGTAAATGTCGTGGTTATTGTGTGTTAGTAACTACAAATACCACAGTAAAACTATGGTTACTATGGTAAACCCATAGTAAATGTCGTGGTTATTGTGTGTTAGTAAATACAAATACCACAGTAAAACTATGATTACTATGGTAAACCCATAGTAAATGTTGTGGATATTGTGTGTTAGTAACTACGGATACCAGAGTAAAACTATGGTTACTATGGTAAACCCATAGTAAATGTTGTGGATATTGTGCGTTAGTAACTACGGATACCAGAGTAAAACTATGGTTACTATGGTAAACCCATAGTAAATGTGGTGGTTATTGTGTGTTAGTAACTACAAATACCACAGTAAAACTATGGTTACTATGGTAAACCCATAGTAAATGTTGTGGTTATTGTGCGTTAGTAACTACAAATACCAGAGTAAAACTATGGTTACTATGGTAAACCCATAGTAAATGTTGTGGTTATTGTGCGTTAGTAACTACAAATACCAGAGTAAAACTATGGTTACTATGGTAAACCCATAGTAAATGTCGTGGTTATTGTGTGTTAGTAACTACAAATACCACAGTAAAACTATGGTTACTATGGTAAACCCATAGTAAATGTTGTGGTTATGTGTGTTAGTAACTACAAATACCACAGTAAAACTATGGTTACTATGGTAAACCCATAGTAAATGTCGTGGTTATTGTGTGTTAGTAACTACAAATACCACAGTAAAACTATGGTTACTATGGTAAACCCATAGTAAATGTCGTGGTTATGTGTGTTAGTAACTACAAATACCAGAGTAAAAACTATGGTTACTATGGTAAACCCATAGTAAATGTCGTGGTTATGTGTGTTAGTAACTACGGATACCAGAGTAAAACTATGGTTACTATGGTAAACCCATAGTAAATGTCGTGGTTATGTGTGTTAGTAACTACAAATACCACAGTAAAACTATGGTTACTATGGTAAACCCATAGTAAATGTCGTGGTTATTGTGTGTTAGTAACTACAAATACCACAGTAAAACTATGGTTACTATGGTAAACCCATAGTAAATGTCGTGGTTATGTGTGTTAGTAACTACGGATACCAGAGTAAAACTATGGTTACTATGGTAAACCCATAGTAAATGTTGTGGTTATGTGCGTTAGTAACTACAAATACCACAGTAAAACTATGGTTACTATGGTAAACCCATAGTAAATGTCGTGGTTATTGTGTGTTAGTAACTACAAATACCACAGTAAAACTATGGTTACTATGGTAAACCCATAGTAAATGTCGTGGTTATTGTGTGTTAGTAAATACAAATACCACAGTAAAACTATGATTACTATGGTAAACCCATAGTAAATGTCGTGGTTATTGTGTGTTAGTAACTACAAATACCAGAGTAAAACTATGGTTACTATGGTAAACCCATAGTAAATGTTGTGGTTATTGTGCGTTAGTAACTACAAATACCAGAGTAAAACTATGGTTACTATGGTAAACCCATAGTAAATGTCGTGGTTATGTGTGTTAGTAACTACAAATACCAGAGTAAAACTATGGTTACTATGGTAAACCCATAGTAAATGTCGTGGTTATGTTTGTTAGTAACTACGGATACCAGAGTAAAACTATGGTTACTATGGTAAACCCATAGTACAGTAAATGTTGTGGTTATTGTGCGTTAGTAACTACAAATACCAGAGTATCACTATGGTTACTATGGTAAACCCATAGTAAATGTCGTGGTTATTGTGCGTTAGTAACTACAAATACCAGAGTATCACTATGGTTACTATGGTAAACCCATAGTACAGTAAATGTTGTGGTTATTGTGCGTTAGTAACTACAAATACCAGAGTAAAACTATGGTTACTATGGTAAACCCATAGTAAATGTGGTGGTTATTGTGTGTTAGTAACTACAAATACCACAGTAAAACTACGGTTACAGTAGGAGAAGCATGGTAAATATGCTGTAGTTACTGTGTGTGTATTGGCTACACATGACGTGGTCAAGCAAAAGTTAGGCTAGTATTGTAAAAATATGCTAAATGTGTGGACTTTTTTCACGATCACGATTATCACGCGATATTGGGTTGGGTGCTTTATTGTGCTTGTATCAGTCATGTCTAAAAGCTGAAGACCCATGTCACATCATTATTTATTTAAAACTGCAACAGGTCTATATACAGTACAGGTTAGCTTAGGCTAATGACAATGGTAGGCTAGCTGAGCAGCCCACTGACCCATAATTTGAGCATAAACTGCCCTTTAAAAACACGACCCTGTCTAACGTGATGCAGAAATACTGAAATAATTAAAACAATACGGTTAACCACGTGATATCATTACAAAAAGAAGAAGAAAAAAAAGATCGTTACCCTTGCTTACCTGTTTGAAGGTGTACGCGCATCAGGAGAACTGGACGAGCCTCGCTGGTGACGTCACTGCCGCTGAAGATGATGCGTGTTATTTGCACGCATCTGCTCTCCATCGAAATTAATGTGAAGGATTGGCGTATTATATGCACGCAAAAATGGCATTTGGCGTATGCATTACACGCAACTAGAAAGTGTAAAGTCGTGTTATTTATACGCAGACTGGTGAAAATTTCACTCATAATAAATAAAAAAAAAACCTTTGCTGAAATTTAGACAGAAACATCAAGAATCAGCGTATGAATCACAACAATGGTGACAATCCACAAAATAAATGAACAGATCAGTTCTGAACATCACAACACATGCTACTAAAACTTAAAACAAATGCAAAATTATAAGCACATAAGAATTCAAGAAAATAAGTGAACAATTCAGGGTCATAATTTATTCATGCCGCAATGCATGCTGGGAATCATGGATGAGTTTTATCCTGTGCTGATACCTAGCATGCATTGCATCATGAACCTTTTGATTGTCACCATTGTTGAGATTCATATGCTGATTGTTGATTTCTCTCTTTAAATGTTGTGGGGACTGCTGCCCGAAATATTTTTTAACTTAAACTAGTCGTTAAATCCATAAATACTGGTTATCACACTACTTTTCAATCTTACAAAATTGAAGTGTCATTCACTCAAATATTTCAACACCAAATTAATATTTGATTATTATAGCAACACTTTAAGTCTAATAGATCATGCCTGTTAGAAACAACCATAATCACTTGACTTTCAAAATTAATACTGCTGTAACAGATTCATCATTAAGATACAAATACAGCATTAAAACAAAATGTAAAGTGTAAAAGTCAATGGTCAGGAGCCCAACTAAAGCAAACACTGATCTCCACAATGGTGACGCTAAACGAAACAGTAACATTATCATCTAAATCTCTTTAATTCTCAATAAGATCTTTTGATCTCTGTTCTCTGATCTGACAGAAATAAAGTCAGTCTGGTTAGTAATGAGTGAAGTTGGTAAATCTTCAGTTGATTTTATCTAAGGCTGAGGCTGAAGTCAGTTGTATTTCATGAGTTTGTCTTGTTATGTTTTTTTCTTCTTCAGTGATTCTACTCATTAACACTAGCTGTTGATCATTGTCTGAATTCACTCATTAGTGTTCATTCTCTCTGTCAGGTGGACTATATTAGTAAACTCATGTAGGGAATAGTGAATGAGGGTGTAGGGTGTGATTTGAAACACAGCCGCTGAGTGTCGACTTTGAACGTTGTTAATTTACGATATATAGCAGCAGGCTACTTCTCGAAAACGATGAATATTACCCAGAATGCACTGTTTTAATGAAAAACAGTATTTTACTGTCGAAATTTGGCCGTTTTTTTACAGCGATTTTTAACACACTGTTAAAAATCGCTGTAAAAAAACGGCCAAATTTCGACAGTAAAATACTGTTTTTCATTAAAACAGTGCATTCTGGGTAATATTCATCGTTTTCGAGAAGTAGCCTGCTGCTATATATGGTAAATTAACAACGTTCAAAGTCGACACTCAGCGGCTGTGTTTCAAATCACACCCTACACCCTCATTCACTATTCCCTACATGAGTTTACTAATATATTCCACCTAACAGAGAGAATGAACACTAATGAGTGAATTCAGACACTGATCAACAGCTGCTGTTAATGAGTAGAATCACTGAAGAAAAAAAACATAACAAGACAAACACATGAAATACAACTGACTTCAGCCACAGCCTTAGATGAAATCAACTAAAGATTTAAACGATCAACAAACAGCTTTACCAACTTCACACATTACTAACCGGACTGACTTTATTTCTGTCAGATCAGAGAACAGAGATCAAAAGATCTTATTGAGAATTAAAGAGATTTAGATGATAATGTTACTGTTTCGTTTAGCGTCACCATTTTGGAGATCAGTGTTTGCTTTAGTTGGGCTCCTGACCATTGACTTTTGCACTTTAAATTTTGTTTTATTGCTGTATTTGTATCTTTATGATGCATCTGTTACAGCAGTATTATTTTGATAGTCAAGTGATTATGGTTGTTTCTAACAGGCATGATCTACTAGACTGACTTAAAGAGTTACTATGATAATCAAATATTAATTTGGTGTTGAAATATTTGAGTGAATGACACTTCAATTTTGTAAGATTGAAAAGTAGTGTGATAACCAGTATTTATGGATTTAACGACTAGTTTTAGTTAAAAAGTATTTCGGGCAGCAGTCCCCACAACACTCAAAGAGAGAAATCAACAATCAGCATATGAATCTCAACAATGGTGACAATCAAAAGGTTCATGATGCAATGCATGCTGGGTACCAGCACAGGATAAAACTCATCAATGATTCCCAGCATGCATTGTGGCATGAATAAATTATGCCCCTGAATTGTTCACTTATTTTCTTGAATTCTTATGTGCTTATAATTTTGCATTTGTTTTAAGTTTTAGTAGCATGTGTTGTGATGTTCAGAACTGATCTTTTCATTTATTTTGTGGATTGTCACCATTGTTGTGATTCATACGCTGATTCTTGATGTTTCTGTCTAAATTTCAGCTAAGGTTTTTTTTTTTTTATTATGAGTGAAATTTTCTTAACAGTAGTATCAATGTTCAATAAGAGAAGAGACACGGGATTAGATCAGAAATAATAGTATTCGTTCTTGTCAATCTATAAACAACAATATCAGATTTTTTTTTCTTCTGTGTACTTTTGTTTTGCTATAACAGGTTCCAAAAGCGCAATGTTACAGCATGTAAAAAAAAAACCTTAGTTGTTGAAAAGTCACGTTCAAGAGCCCAACTAAGGTAAACACTGATCTCCATCATGGTAGTGAAAAAAACACCTAAACCTATTTAACTCTCCATAAGTTCTTCTGTAGACATCTGACAGAAATAAAGTCAGTCTGGTTAGTAATGTGAATCTGATGAAGCTGTTTTAGTAGTTGTTAATCAGATCTTGAGAGATTTGATGTATTCTTTTATTCAATTGATTTCATCTAAGGCTGTGGCTGAAGTCATTTGTAGTTATTGTGTTTCTCTTTCCTTCAGTGATTCTGCAGGTGTTTATCACTAATGCTCAATTCATCAATTAATCACTGAATTATCTCATTAACTTCACTGATTCAGTGTTACTCTAAACACTCTGTAGTGTGCACACATTATAAGTGTTCATTTAAAACTGGAGGATTTTCTTGTGGGGTTTAAAGGGTTAAAGATTTAAGATGGAAGAAAAAACAGCATGAAACATAATTTAACAGTAATAAACTGTAATTAATTTACAGGAAACAAACTGTAAAAAAACAGTTATTTACTGGCACCCCTGCTGCCAGTAAATAACTGTTTTTCTACTGTTTTCTTGCCGTAAATTAATGGTTGCCAGCAAAAAAAAAGTGTTTTTTCTACAGTTTTTTGCCGTCAAGTCAAGGAAAAACAGTAATATACTGTAAAATGTAAACGTCAGATTTACCAAATGAAAAAAAAAGTTTAATTTAACTTAAATATTTGTGAACATCCATAGAAAAAAAATAGGCAAAGTCATACACTGATAATGAGAGTAAATACTGAACTTGACTGTATTAATGTGTGTTTGCACAAGAGAGATCGTTTAGTTTAATGTAGTTTTGTTGTTCACCATTGTGCTGGAGAGTAGAGCCGGTGCTTCAGTCAATGATGAGCCACAAATTCAGATTTTCTGCTGCTTTATATAAAGGCAGTAAATGTGGAGTTGCTGATACAGTGATGATCTCTGTGTTGAGTATTTCAGCACATACATGTGTAATACAGCTGACAATGAGCTGCAGTGATTTGAGTAAAAGTCATGTATTTAGTTACTTTATTACTGCACATTAAGTGTAAGAAATATTCCTTCTCAGTGGACTCAAATGAAATATGTTCATAGTACTAACATCGTAGGAATGCTAGTTTTAAAAACTCGAACTGTTTGAAGCAGTGGGAGTGGAGTTAATTTCCATGGTAGAATTTACGGTAAAATACTGTTAAAAAATAAGAGTGGTAAATTAATGGGTTAAGAGCTGTAAATTAACAGTACTTTACTGGCACCCCTGCTGCCAGAAAATTACTGTTATTTAACGGCAAAATTTTTTACAGTGTAAGCCCATGTTAAACCAGATGCTGATGACATCATGCAATGTTCCATTCTAGAGGCTTTTTAATATGCACTGGAGGGGTTCAATCGACACACACACACACATTTGTTTTTGTGAAAAATGGGGACATCCCATAGGCGTAATGGATTTTATACTCTACAAACTGTATATTCTATCACCCTACACCAACCATACACCTAACCCTAACCCTAACCCTCACAGGAAACTTTGTGCATTTTTACTTTCTCAAAAAAAAAAAAAAAAAAAAAACTAATTCTGAATGATTTATAAGAGTTTTGAAAAATCACTTCTGATAGTATCTGACGTTTTTACTCCTGGTACTCGGTGCACTATATAGAAATTGTCTTTGCTTGAAATTATTTATTTAGTTGATGTTATAGCTGATGTTATGGCAGGAAACAAAAAAAAAACAGACACGTTTACTTGGCTATATTTTTATAGCATTAAGCCTCACATGTCAACTATTCAATGGATTGGGTTCTTCTTTAAATAATAATATAAAAGTAAAATATCCATGTCATTATAATGTTACACTAACACTAAAATTAAAACAATGGAAAAATCCTTAAGCAAACATCTTAAGCACTCAGAATAACATAAGTGGACTTTGAACGATTTCCACTTTGATAAATTACATAATTGTGGCATCCTTAATTGTAATCGAAACATAAACATCTCTTTGTAAAAAAACAAATCTCTTACATTAGCTGCTTTTCCACTGTCAGGCCAGTGCGAGCCAGTGCTTCAAATGGTCCAGGTGGGGCTAACAGCCTCGAACCTGTAGCACAGAGGTCAAAATAGCGCTATGTTTCCAGCGTCCGGCTAGAAACTCTTGCTGCGCTTCACTAAAACCCACCCTTTACACCCCTCTTAGGAACAACGTCATGCAACGCCATAATTTCACCAACAAAGAGAAGTTGGCACAAAACTTATTAGAAATAAGTCACTGGAACTAACGCGATCACAAACATGATAAAAGCAGCCATTTGTTTGCATGCTAAATATTTAAATCCAAAAGCATCAATGTTTTACTATAATAAGTGATACATTGATCATAATGAATACATTTTTCAGGATTGGAATTTAGTTACACAGAAATAAAGTGTTATGACCTTTGTAGTCACAGTAGTTTATATACTGTGCATCATATTTAGAAAGAATGATCATTTATATATTTTTATAAAAGCTCCAGAACACAAAAACATTGTTATATTTTTATGACATAGGCTACATGGAGCTAAACTTTCAAAACACTCTCCAGACGCGGAGAAACTCTGCCTTTGTTCATAACCACTCCTCTAGCCCCAGCTGGTCCGCTTTGGCCCAAGGTACTCTTTGGCCATGAAGAAGCCCCTGAAGTGACAGTGGAAACATGACTGGTCCTGGCACACCCTGGCATGCACTAGCACGACCGCTTTTGGCCCTTACAGTGCAAACGCGGCTATTGATGGCATGCAGATTTGTATCACTTTGAATAGACACATTCAAATTAAAATGTTCATATTGTGTGAGCAGACTTTTAGGCTGCAGTATTTCTGCAGTTGATGGGTTGATAAAATGATTGAGTGATTGATTGTGAAAGAGCCAGTGTTCACCTACTTTTACAAAAGCAAATGCAACTATTGTAAGAACAATACCCCTGCAGCAATCTGGGGTTTAACATCTCTTAAAAAAGCACAACGATTGTGATCTTATTAAGATTGTCATTCTCCTATCCTACAGTGTCTTACTTTGAAAAGAATCATTGACTTTTGTTCAAGAATTACAAATCCTCAACTTATGAGCCCACCATTATAGCACATCCTTCAATATACGATGATGAGAAAACTAGATAAATACAATACTCTGAAATAAAATTAATACATTTTATTGGCATATCACATTTACACTTTCACAATCAGTTTCTCCCACACAGTTATTACTGTCCCATTTCCAGATAGGTTGAGTGCTTGGCACAAATTATTATATATATATAGTATAGGTTTAGTTTTTTATTTTTTCTTTTTTTTTTTTTTTTTTTTTTCAAAAGCAGCCATTCTAGCCAGTTCTGCTACCTATTCCTGAAAGAAACATGCATTCTCTGACTTCCAACTTCGGATAATTATTTGTCTGCCAATCAATAAACTGGTTTGAACCAAGTATTTTGTCAGTTCTTTTTTTTTCAGTTCTTTAATTTTGTAGTTTGTCCACCCTATAAACAGTAAAGGACATAGTGAAATATTCCAATCTAAAACCAAGCAAACGTATTCATGAACTCAAAAGCATAGAGCATGTGCTAAATCACAATCCTCAACATAACATTTCAAGAAATAAGGTGTATCTTTAACCCAACCTTTAGTTGCACACTCCAAGATAAATGAGTAGCCTGCAATCCCCTCCACATTTAAGCCATCAGAATCAGCTTACTAAAACAAAAACTGTCTCACCATCCAGACTATGTTTAATAGGATGCTATTAGCGAGCACAATTGATCCTTTGTTCATTCACCCAGTATGATTTACCCACCTGATGTGTGTCAACCCACCAGAGCTGATAAAAAAAAATGAGTGTGAATGCCCTCATGTTATTGTAGGCTGAGAGCTTTCTTAAACAGACTTTGTCTCCAGAGTCCCAAGAATTACTAGGAAGATAACCCGAGAAGGCCACGGAGAAACCAAAGTGTGTTCTCGAGTTTCCAGTCTTTCACTTTTTCTTTGACTCTCCCACACTTGAGTGTTCTTTCTGGTAGAAGTTCTGAGTGTACAACGGTGGCATTCCAGGGCAGTGTGAGAGTTTACATAGACGGCCCTGACTGTGTGCCCAGGAACAATTTAAAGCTCCTCTCTGAGAAAAGAAACAGCCTGCCTGTCTGAAGCAGCATTGCTGTGGACCTCAGCAGATCACACCGATCTGTCAAACACTGTCTCCTTAGGTCGGCCCAGACTGTGTACTACATTAAATAAAAATCCAAACTGCTTTTTCCACAATTTTTCAGTTCTAAAAACAGTGTTCCTACATCAAGGGGCGGAAAATGAAATTCTTCAGAGTGTTGGACAGTGACCTCTCTGTCTGCACTGAATGTCTGCTTGCACTACATTTAGACCTATCTGTAGACTCCATTAACAGACATTATTGCCCAACAGGGTGCACACTCCCATAATATGATTCCTCTGGTTTTGTAATTATTTCAGTTTTGCGTATTGGCTACACGAATCAAAGAAAATGCATCTTGATAGAGAGCATTTATTTTATACATTTTTAATCACAGCTGCTGAAAGTGATCACACATTGTGCGTGGCTTGGTTTCTGTCTTTGAGAAGATACTTTAGAACCACTAATCATGTTTTCTGCTTAGTTACTGTGAAGACGACTTTCTCCATATGGCAGACATGTCAAGATTCGAGACACAGCAATAGGCATTATTCATTACCATTTACCATTTCTAAAGTAGCTTTTAAGAAAGAAATACGAGAAACAGCACATATTATCATCACATAAGTTTGAGTTATTTTATCAAGCATCACTATGACTGTTGCTCATACCCCTGACTCAAATTTCAAAAATGTTTGCATCTTTGCAATCGCACATCAATGCAACTACTACTACAATGCACATGCCATAAGACAAATCTTCTAGTCTAAGTCATGCTCCTAAGCAGAATGTCTAAGTCACCTGGTTATCTTCACATGATTGCAGACGGTGACGTTCGACCATCACAGCAGGAGTTGTGTGTCATCACATGCTTGTGTGTATATTTGTTGCCATAGCAACTGATTCTCTCTAAGTTTGGTAGGCTGGATCCAGCCCTCAATTCTTTCGAGCACAAAGGAAGACATTGGCTAGGGCACATTTTGCCGGCACCCGCAGTTGTTTGTTTTTTGCTGTTGTCTTAAGGGATCAAGTGAAGGTCAGGTCACTTGCAGGTCAAAGCAATTTGTGTTTATTTGTTGGCATTAGGGGAAGACTAGAGAGACACCACCAATCGCCCACACTCATCCATTATGCAAAAGTTTCAAGACATGCTGGGAAATAGCTTCCAAATTTGGCAAAATAACAAAATAGATTGGGTTAATCTTTGGTGTTGCTTTTTAGATCTCTACAGCCACAATGGAATAGAGTCAGATGGATATTGTGTTGTGTTTGATTATACACTGAAATGGATTAGTGTGAAACTTATTATAAGTACAAGGAGAAAGTATTGAAAGATGCATGAACACCTTAAGAAACACCCGTCCCAATGGTGTAATGAATTAGAAATTGGCAAAGAATGGTGTATATACAAATTAAACATTAGCGTGTTCAGAAAATAATGACATTTGGATGTTGATTCTAACCAAGGAACATAGTTCATTGCATAGCTCATCAATCACTGATATGTCTGTGATTTACAGATCCTAGAGGAAAATGAAAAAGCTTGCTTCTCAAAGCTTTAAAGATTTAATTGAGACCTTATGTTTCATTGAAGTGCAAATATTGCATGAAATATTTATACTAAAATCTCATAAGATAAATAAAATGGATACACATTGTATACTTTTTGGGAGACAGTAAGAAAATTGAGCTAAAATGTATGTGACTATCATAGAATCATAGATGTGACTCAATAATTTCATGTTCATATTCAGATCTTTTGATAAAACACTTGAAATACATCTTTTCTGAAACTCCTATATATGCATTTGAGTTTACTGGGGTCTTGAGCAAGTCACTATGTGGTTACTATTTTATCTCACTGTAAAAGAAATAATGAGATTTGTTCTTGCCTATGGGATTTCACAATGATTAACGACTCTTCAGATTTTCTTTACCATGACCCATGTTTAAGGCTGACGTAACCACTGAACAAGAACTATATTAAGCCTGGCAGATATCACATTTCATCAAGACTAGCAGTCCAGACATTTTCACTATATGGATTTTCCAGCTGTTTTTTAAACCCATTCTGCTCACAGAAAGGGGCTTTCTCAGACAACAAGGCTCAATGAGACCTGGACATTTATAGGATGTTGTGAACACATGGCGTGACCAGCATGGCTCTCTAGCAGCCTTCAGTTGGATATAATCCCGCGTTTCCACCTAAATTACCCAGAACAATTGTACCAGGAACTGTTTTTTTTTTAAAGATTTTTTTTTTTACCCAGAACTTTATCTAATCTGGTTCTAGAACCAGCCCAAAGTCCCTAGTTCCTGGGTAAAGTTCCAGCGG
>NW_020527494.1:0-42366 GCF_003368295.1 Carassius auratus | reverse complement strand
TTCTGTGAAGCTCTGGTTGTGGAGGTCAACTCCGTTCCTCCACCTCCACCAGTAGCCGCTCCTGGACCTCTCAGGGTGGAGCTCAGACTGCCAATGGCCAATGTGTCACCAAAGGCTGTGCTGAAGGTAAGTCTTGTCCTGTGTCTGCCTAAAGCCTTTCAAACTGGAGTCCGGTTAAACCCCAGTGTTGTTCCTCAGGGGATGAGGCCTACACGTCCTACTACAGTGACGCTGATTATCCCATCACAAAAGTCCTGCGAGAGCCTGTGTATGTTGAGGTGCACATTATGGAGAGGACTGACCCCAACATTGTCCTGATGCTGGGACGTTGTTGGACTACTTCAAACCCCAGTCCACTCAGTCTCCCCCAGTGGGACCTTCTGATCGACGGGTGAGTGTACAGCCAATCTTCATCCTTTTAGTCTGCTGGGAGACCCTTTCTAACCTTCTCCTTTGTCTTCAGATGCCCTTACCAGGACGACCGCTATCTGACCACACTGGTTCCAGTGACTGGATCGTCTGGTCTTCAGTTCCCAACCCACTACAAGCGCTTTGTTGTGAAGATGTTCACATTTGTAGATCCAGCCTCACTGGCTGCTCTGCAGGAAACCGTATGCCCCCCTTACTTGAACATTTGTGTATTTACTACTTGTGGATTCTATGACTTGAGCCTCTTTCTTCCCTGTCAGGTCTTCATCCACTGCAGTACAAGGTGTGCCATCCATCATCTGGCTCTTGTGAGCAAAGCTGCACCAGGAAACGTGAGTTCTTGCTTTCTCTCGACAAGAGGAACTGAGCATTTTAGAAGTGCGTTCTCACTTCTAACACTTCTCTTTCAGGAAAGAGACACCCGTATCAAGGCTGTCTCTGGGGAGCAGACTGTGGTTTCTAGTGGAGAAGTTACTCTGGTCATGTAAATCTAGTGTTTTTAATAAACCCTGCAGAACCCGAGGTATCTCTTTGTCTATTGTTTTGGTTCGACAGAATCCGGGATTACGTGCCTCTTCCCAGTTGTTTTTTCCTCGCACCATTAAACCAAGGCATTCCTTTCTCCATCCTCCAGTTGTTAACCTGGGGCAGCACAAGGTTCCCCTATTTTAATTTGTCTTCCAAACGGTAGTTTGGCTCCCGATATTCACAATATAAAGTTATGTGGATTACTTGCGGCTTTTGTTTTAAATCCAGCTCAAGTTTTAAATGGAAATCAATTCTCGACTGTCTTGAAGCAAACACGAAACCGTGTCAATTGTCCTCAACTCAAAGTAATGCTATTAAAGGGATCCTCCTCCCCAAAATGAAAATGGTGTCACTAATCACTTACCCCGTGTCGTTCCAAACCTGTAGAAACTTCATTCGTCTTTGGAACACAATTGAACCCCTTACTTGTCACCCCCCCATTTTCAGCATGGAGACACGAATGACATGCCCCAAAATTAAAAGGTTGCTGCTAAGGAGTCTTTCTTACTAGATACATAATCAACATCGGTTCACACAGCTGACACCTCAAAGTTTACTGTTCAGGAATCAGAATTACTTAGACGGTTATAAAAGAGATGTATGTAAGCTCAAACATGTCAGTAAAAATATTAAAAACCTATTTAAAAGTGATGTAGGATATGATTTTAGATACATAATGAAGCTAAAGCCACAAGTCTACTAATACTTCATTTTGACATTTCAGAATATAATCTCACAAAGTGTGAATTTTATGAAACCTTTTCTAAGACCGTGTCATGTGTGTTTTTAGAGAAGGCTAGTAAAATTGATTTATGACTCCTGGAATGCAATTATCTCTTGTTTGGACCGGCAAAACTGCCCCATTCATGATTCTATTGTTGTTACAAAACGAGCCTTTCACACATGGGCCAGGTATGACACAAAATCCTGATTCTTCATTTATCATTATTCCAGTATCCATTTACCCCACTATTATCAAAAGCCTTACTATAAAATTACAACAAAACATTTTCTTACAACCTTTGACAAAATGATTACAAAATGCATTATGAAGAAGAACTGCACCTGCTATGTAGCTGCATTAGAGCTAACGTTAGCATCAAGCTACATAAGACTATTCATGAAAATTAACCGATTGTTTGTAATAACCTCCTTTTGCGATCACATGTGGAATTTTACTGCTGTAAAAATATGCTATTTATAGCCTTTTACGTCGCTGCACAAGTTAGCATTTCAGATGTACATTTATGTTATAAAAACGCCCAAAATCACATACCATTAACTAACGTAATCGTGTGTTAATTATTTGGATATTTCATGGGTACAGAGGTTTCTCTGTGTTGTTGTGGTCAGACATCAACACAGATGTGTACAGGAAATGCATCATGGGTAGGATGGGGCGGGATATGATGCACAGTTATGATGGACAAGACACGGGCGAGATCCGGTCCTCTGTCAGCAGAGAGGTTTGACGTGCTGTGAAAGTAAAACAATCTGGGGCCGGTGACTATCCTTGACAGCAAAGGGGTTAAAGATATTTTGGATGAAAACCGCGGAGGCCTGTGACCATCCCATATACTGCCAAGGTCCAGAAAAGCACCATCGGAATTACCCATCTGCCATCAGTGGATGAACCGTAACGTTAGGAAGCGAGGAGAACATATGCTTGTGGCGCGGCTGACACAGAAGAACGTACACAGTCTGACTACTCCCGAGGATGCTTTTCTGGACCTTGACAGTGCATTTTACTTGGCAGCCTGTGGGCCAAATCACAAGCCTCCTGGTTTTCATCCAAAATAAGTGGGGTTCCGAAGATGAACGAAGCTCTTATGGGTTCGGAACGACTTGGGGGCAAGTGATGACGATCTTCATTTTGGGGTGGAGTATCCCTTTAGTATTGAAACCGCCCAAGATGTTGCACAAGTGACAAACCAAAAAAGGTCATTCACTGGGAGTCAATTCGTCAATGATTTTTCAGAATTCTAACTGACCTGCTACTGCACAAAAAACCCCTTACGTCAGTACAGGTTCGGCACACCAAATACTAAACTTAAGCGATGCCTGCCGTTTTCCTAAAATGTAAAGCCTATAAATAACCCATCTGAAGGTGGAAAACGTGGTGCCAGTGTTTGATACTGGGAGTGCGCTTCTATTGTACATGGATTTAAAAAGCATGAGAGATGTCAACAAAGAGCATTAGGAAACAAATTTAACTGATCAAACTATTTGGGGGATGCAAGGGGGAAATTAAACTGCTCATTTGAAGTTACCAACACGAAGAAAATCAAGTTCACTGCATAAGATGCACGCAAAAATCTGCAGTGCTTCAAGGAAGTGGACGTTCACGCAGAACTCTTTTGGCACAAGTGCCAATTAACAGAATTCCCTTTACAGCATCATGGGCAATGTATTCCACCTTTACAGTACTCCTAAAAAAGGGAGCTCACAGCAGGTCCCTTTAAAAGGTTTATTAACTTCCCTAACGAGAAAAGGGAGCCTTTCCTTCTGGCAAGAGAATAGGTACAGTAGGACTACCCACTTCCTCGCACAAAATCAATTGGTTAAACTAGACAAGAAAAACAGAAACGAGAATAAGTTTGCTCCCCCACATTTATTGAAGACCAGCTAAAGTCTTCTTGTGCTCTTGAACCACTACAGGACCGAGCGAGGCCTTCCCTTCCCACCGAAGGCCTAGAAAAAGCAGACACCAAAGTTAAGTGCTTGAAGGGTCAAAAACCAAGCTTAAAAAGCACCTTCCTACCTCCAAAAGGAGAAGCAGCAGTTCCACCATCAGGACCACATGTTGAGTCACAGCAACCACAAACCTGGTTGTTCCCATCAGCAGCAAGCCACCTGCAATACGAAAAATCAGACATGGCACCTTTAATGTATTCGTAAGTGGCATGAACATACCCATTGGCAAAGGAACAGGATTTGTGGAGCGCGTCACTAGGTGCAGAAGCAAGAGTGGCCTTCAGAACACACGTCATGTAGATCTGCAAGAGACACCACGGGTAAGGGGACACAAACCAAAGCAAATGGGAGAGGTCATTCTCCAACACTCATAATACATACAGAAGGACTGGATCCCCCCTGGAACATGAAGGCCTCCAGCTGGAACCAGGGAAGAGGGAAGAACTGCTTAGGCACAGCCTCGTTCAGAAGGCCTAGAGAAACTGCACAAACCAGTCATGAGCTTCAGGGAGAACACCAAGACTTCTTCACCAGCCTCCGTTGAGGCATAAGGGACCCAAGTTGGCTTCAAGGCACTACTGCTGACATTTTGAAACCTGCAGTTCAAGAAGTGACCAATTAAATGGGCTTGCAGTTCCACCACTGCAAGCAATGCCACAAGTCACAAAAGGTCGCTTACCTTTGATAGTGGCATTGAACTCCAATAACTGCACCACCTGCACGGGTAATCGGAGTGCCAGCAAACGCCTCAGGAGTGTAGGTAAGGGCAAAGGTGTAGACAAGCTCATCCTTGGTCATCTATAGGAGACTGACGTTGTTACCAAGAGGGTTCTCCGAAAAAGAGAACCCATTCCAAAAGGCATCTTAGCAAGTCATGCCATAACACTTGGTTACCCGAGTAAGCAGTTATTAAGAGTCTTTCCCACTATAAGAGAACCGTCCCATGGATGGTTCCCTGAATCTAGAACGTCGATACCAAAACAAGGGCCCCATTTTTAGTAGGGTTCAATAAATCTAGTAACACTTAACAGCTCTTACCATCAAGACACTGTTGCAGTCCTGCAGTTCATTCTCAAAGAAGAGCACCTTAGAGCCTGGGACCAAACCGACAACAGGACATCCTCCCAGAGTCAGACCAGATGGCTGGATCAGTTCACCATTGCTAAACAAGTCCTGCTGTACCTCCACATGAATCCGGTTCTCACCGCATTGAATAGCTACACTACTGGGGGTCACAGGTTGCCTCAAATGGAAATCCACCGCCATCTCACTCGGCACTTCTGGAACAATGGGAAACCTCCAGTCCAGAGGCTTCACTGGACCCTGCAACACCTGCTTCTCCTGAAGACCAAGAGGCTCTTGTGCAAATCCTCTGTAGTCGAGACTCTGAAACAGAGAGGCCTTCTGCAAAGTGTTCCCGAGCACTTGAGAAGAAACAGGCACTCTGGAAGCTGGATATGATTGATGCTTCTTGCTTTTTGGACTTTGACTGGAACTCAAACGTCCAATAGCATTCTTCAGATCAAACACCACAAGCACAACCAGCACTAACAGACATTGCAAAAGACCCATCCTGACAAACGTTAACACAATACCCACCAGTGCTCGTCTTTGCCATTAAGTACAGCTTTGAATTTAAGCGGCTCCTCCCCTTTCAGCTTGATTGATTACCTTTGGACCTCCAAAGGTCTCTGGGCCTGTAATTAACAAATGAGAACGTTCTGGAATGTCACTAGCCAGTGGAAGGCTTGATAAGGATCTGAGATTTTCATCTACACTTATTCACAATTTTACAATTAAAGTTTGAAAGTGTGTTTATGATAGACAAAGAATGTCATTAAAAAAGCGCCTGATATGACTCAAATAATAGAGAATATTCATAAAAATCTCTCTCTCTCTTTTTTAAAGAGTTTTTAGTTTATCATTGGAAAAGATTTGGAAAAATGTAGAATTACATCACTTGCTCCCCAGTGAATGGGTGGCATCAAAACGAAAGTCCAAAGAGCTATTATAAATATCAAAATAATCCACAAGTAATTCACATCAATTACGGTCTTGTGAAGGGAAAGGTTGTCTGTTTATAAGAAACAAATCCATCGTTGAGAAATTCAAATGATTGCTTCCGGCCAAAATATGATCTCATAATCCCAACTAAAGGTGCCATAGAATGCATTGATACAATATTTTAAATGAGATCTACATAAAAAGGTACGTGGCTTGGGTATGGGCAAAAATTCTCTGGAACGGTTTTACATGTCCGTTTACAACCCTGGGATTTGTCCCTAGAATTATTTGGAAGGGTCATGAACAATAATGTTGAGCTCTGCTCTGATTGGCTGTTTCACAGCGCAGATCTCTTCTGTCCAGCGTGAACGATGGCGAGATTAGGCATCCAACCTGATATGTTTGAGCCTGTATCAGACGAAGATAAAGATTTGGAAAGAATGTTTAGCGTCCGCGTGAACGAGTCTTGAGAGAGTTGTCAGTGAAGATGTGGACACAGCCTCTGTGCTGCTTTTATACGCGTTTTCTCTCAATAAGAATTGAATCTCGAGATCCAATGAGAATCACCCAGTTGTCAATGAAGAGGGAGGGACTATCGTTAATTAGCTGGAACCTGTAGAATACAAAAAGACCAAAGGGCAATAGCTTCACTTTGTGTTTAGCTGTTGAACAATGGCTGGAAGTTGGTGTTTGGCTCAGATTTTGGTGGTCTGTGCTTTCTGTCATGCTGTCCCACAGTGGAGTCAATCGCTTCAGAATGCTCAAGCTCTGATGATCCAGCAAACTGACCAGCAGTTTCAGCTCCAGAAGCCAGTTCAACAGCTAACTAACCAGCAGTTTCCACCTCAGAAACCAGTTCAACAGCTAACTAACCAGCAGTTTCTGTTTCAGAAGCCAGTTCCACAACAACCTAAGCCGCAGTTTCCGTTTCAGAAGCCAGTTCCACAACAACCTAAGCCGCAGTTTCCGTTTCAGAAGCCAGTTCCACAACAACCTAAGCTGCAGTTTCCGTTTCAGAAGCCAGTTCCACAACAACCTAAGCCGCAGTTTCCGCTTCAGAAGCCCAGTTCCACAACAACCTAAGCCGCAGTTTCCGCTTCAGAAGCCAGTTCAACTTGATAAATGTGCTGTAGCTGATTCTGAGCAGATCCAATGCGGTCTACCTGGGATCAGTGGTGCTGCGTGTGAAGCTATCAACTGCTGCTTTAACGGACAGCAGTGTTTCTATGGGAGGGCAGGTAAGCGTTCTCCATCTTATTCTGTTCGTGTTAAACCGTTTCTCTGAATTTAACCTGCTCTTGTTCTAGTGACTGTCCAGTGTATTAGAGATGGTCAGTTTGTGGTAGTGGTGTCTCGAGACGTTACCTTGCCTCGACTGAGTCTGGATTCGGTTCAACTACTGGGTGGAAACGACCCACCTTGTGCTCCTGTGGGGTCTACACCTTCCTTTGCTATATACCAGTTCCCTGTGACCGCATGTGGCACGAGCGTGATGGTTAGCAGCTGCTACTGGTTTTATTCTGCATCGCTTGGACTGGATGCTGACACCGTTTCTATTGACAGGAGGACGGTGGATATGTGGTGTATGAAAACCGAATGACCTCATCGTATGAAGTGGGGATTGGACCATATGGTTCCATCACAAGGGACAGTCATTTTGAGTAGGTGATCCATGACTTGGTGTGACCACTAATCCCTGATAAATGCTACAAGCTCGCTGTGTGTCGTCCAGGTTTCTCTTCCAGTGTAGATATTCGGGAACTTCTGTGGAAGCTCTGGTTGTGGAGGTCAACTCCGTTCCTCCACCTCCACCAGTAGCCGCTCCTGGACCTCTCAGGGTGGAGCTCAGACTGGCCAATGGCCAATGTGTCACCAAAGGCTGTGCTGAAGGTAAGGTCTTGTCCTGTGTCTGCCTAAAGCCTTTCAAACTGGAGTCCGGTTAAACCCCAGTGTTGTTCCTCAGGGGATGAGGCCTACACGTCCTACTACAGTGACGCTGATTATCCCATCACAAAAGTCCTGCGAGAGCCTGTGTATGTTGAGGTGCACATTATGGAGAGGACTGACCCCAACATTGTCCTGATGCTGGGACGTTGTTGGACTACTTCAACCCCCAGTCCACTCAGTCTCCCCCAGTGGGACCTTCTGATCGACGGGTGAGTGTACAGCCAATCTTCATCCTTTTAGTCTGCTGGGAGACCCTTTCTAACCTTCTCCTTTGTCTTCAGATGCCCTTACCAGGACGACCGCTATCTGACCACACTGGTTCCAGTGACTGGATCGTCTGGTCTTCAGTTCCCAACCCACTACAAGCGCTTTGTTGTGAAGATGTTCACATTTGTAGATCCAGCCTCACTGGCTGCTCTGCAGGAAACCGTATGCCCCCCTTTACTTGAACATTTGTGTATTTACTACTTGTGGATTCTATGACTTGAGCCTCTTTCTTCCCTGTCAGGTCTTCATCCACTGCAGTACAGAGGTGTGCCATCCATCATCTGGCTCTTGTGAGCAAAGCTGCACCAGGAAACGTGAGTTCTTGCTTTCTCTCGACAAGAGGAACTGAGCATTTTAGAAGTGCGTTCTCACTTCTAACACTTCTCTTTCAGGAAGAGACACCCGTATCAAGGCTGTCTCTGGGGAGCAGACTGTGGTTTCTAGTGGAAGTTACTCTGGTCATGTAAATCTAGTGTTTTTAATAAACCCTGCAGAACCCCGAGGTATCTCTTTGTCTATTGTTTTGGTTCGACAGAATCCGGGATTACGTGCCTCTTCCCAGTTGTTTTTTCCTCGCACCATTAAACCAAGGCATTCCTTTCTCCATCCTCCAGTTGTTAACCTGGGGCAGCACAAGGTTCCCCTATTTTAATTTGTCTTCCAAACGGTAGTTTGGCTCCCGATATTCACAATATAAAGTTATGTGGATTACTTGCGGCTTTTGTTTTAAATCCAGCTCAAGTTTTAAATGGAAATCAATTCTCGACTGTCTTGAAGCAAACACGAAACCGTGTCAATTGTCCTCAACTCAAAGTAATGCTATTAAAGGGATCCTCCTCCCCAAAATGAAAATGGTGTCACTAATCACTTACCCCCGTGTCGTTCCAAACCTGTAGAAACTTCATTCGTCTTTGGAACACAATTGAACCCCTTACTTGTCACCCCCCCATTTTCAGCATGGAGACACGAATGACATGCCCAAAATTAAAAGGTTGCTGCTAAGGAGTCTTTCTTACTAGATACATAATCAACATCGGTTCACACAGCTGACACCTCAAAGTTTACTGTTCAGGAATCAGAATTACTTAGACGGTTATAATAGAGATGTATGTAAGCTCAAACATGTCAGTAAAAATATTAAAAACCTATTTAAAAGTGATGTAGGATATGATTTTAGATACATAATGAAGCTAAAGCCACAAGTCTACTAATACTTCATTTTGACATTTCAGAATATAATCTCACAAAGTGTGAATTTTATGTGGGGATCTACATAGGCAGGCACACAACCTAGTTGCATCACGTTCACACCCAGGATCACATGATGTTTTGAAAAGTCACATGACCAATTAGGAAGTGATAAGTGTCTGCTGGTTGCAAGGCAGATTCTCTTTGTGTTGGTGCTGGACACGGTTGTGCGTGTTGGGCTTCCTTTTCAGTGTAGGGTAATTTCTAGAAGTGTGTGTCTACTCTTCATGGAGGACACAGGCTTCTGCATGGAGTTTTAAAATGTGTTGTGATCACCTCATTGTGACCTGAGTTGCTGGGCTGCATCGCAACGGAATGTTCACCTTTGTCTTCATATGTCAATGAGCTGTGGGACAGTTGAGCATACTGAAAAGGACCAGGCCAGCCACTGTTTTCTTGTGATTAATGTGCATTTTTTTATTGTTTTGTTGGTTTGTTTGTGTGATGTGATTTTGCTTCTGGGCCTACCACCCATGTGCCCTACTGGTAGTAGCATTGTTCCTTAAACTGGTGTTATCCGTGCTGGTGGGTCTCCTCCCTAACTATGTCTTTTGCTTAGGCTATCCCTGTACAAGGCCGGATCCACACTGATGCTTTGCCCCTTCTTGCCAAGGGACCACATTGTTAGAGACATTGGTTTGGGGTGTCTTTATAACCATAACACGGTGTGAGATTTCTTTGTCGTGGTATCTGAAGATCTTGAATGAGTGGTGCTTGCTGTGTTGCATGCTTCTTCTGGTGCTGGGTTGCTGTCTCCTGTTTCTTTTTGTCTCACCAGGGTCCACCTGAGCAGGGGTTTCGCATTGGCTGATCCGACCTTCCTAGACTGAGGAGAATCCACCAATTGTATAGCAGTATTTAAGAGCCATTTTAATAACTTTTCCACACTTTTTGTATTAAATTGTAATAAATTTGAAATACATTTATATACCTGCCTCTTGTCAACTGTCCCTTTGCGGGGAAAATATAGAGTTAGCTACACTACATTAAGGGAAGACTTGTGGGTCCTCCTGCCCATCATCAGGGGGTGGCGTAGTCAAACCATAAAGATTTACTCCTTGACGGGTACCACATTTATGAAACCTTTTCTAAGACCGTGTCATGTGTGTTTTTAGAGAAGGCTAGTAAAATTGATTTATGACTCCTGGAATGCAATTATCTCTTGTTTGGACCGGCAAAACTGCCCCATTCATGATTCTATTGTTGTTACAAAACGAGCCTTTCACACATGGGCCAGGTATGACACAAAATCCTGATTCTTCATTTATCATTATTCCAGTATACATTTACCCCACTATTATCAAAAGCCTTACTATAAAATTACAACAAAACATTTTCTTACAACCTTTGACAAAATGATTACAAAATGCATTATGAAGAACTGCACCTGCTATGTAGCTGCATTAGAGCTAACGTTAGCATCAAGCTACATAAGACTATTCATGAAAATTAACCGATTGTTTGTAATAACCTCCTTTTGCGATCACATGTGGAATTTTACTGCTGTAAAAATATGCTATTTATAGCCTTTTACGTCGCTGCACAAGTTAGCATTTCAGATGTACATTTATGTTATAAAAACGCCCAAAATCACATACCATTAACTAACGTAATCGTGTGTTAATTATTTGGATGTTTCATGGGTACAGAGGTTTCTCTGTGTTGTTGTGGTCAGATATCAACACAGATGTGTACAGGAAATGCATCATGGGTAGGATGGGGCGGGATATGATGCACAGTTATGATGGACAAGACACGGGCGAATCCGGTCTCTGTCAGCAGAGAGGTTTGACGTGCTGTGAAAGTAAAACAATAATCTGGGGCCGGTGACTATCCTTGACAGCAAAGGGGTTAAAGATATTTTGGATGAAAACCGGGAGGCCTGTGACCATCCCATATACTGCCAAGGTCCAGAAAAGCACCATCGGAATTACCCATCTGCCATCAGTGGATGAACCGTAACGTTAGGAAGCGAGGAGAACATATGCTTGTGGCGCGGCTGACACAGAAGAACGTACACAGTCTGACTACTCCGAGGATGCTTTTCTGGACCTTGACAGTGCATTTTACTTGGCAGCCTGTGGGCCAAATCACAAGCCTCCTGGTTTTCATCCAAAATAAGTGGGGTTCCGAAGATGAACGAAGCTCTTATGGGTTCGGAACGACTTGGGGGCAAGTGATGACGATCTTCATTTTGGGGTGGAGTATCCCTTTAGTATTGAAACCGCCCAAGATGTTGCACAAGTGACAAACCAAAAAAGGTCATTCACTGGGAGTCAATTCGTCAATGATTTTTCAGAATTCTAACTGACCTGCTACTGCACAAAAAACCCCTTACGTCAGTACAGGTTCGGCACACCAAATACTAAACTTAAGCGATGCCTGCCGTTTTCCTAAAATGTAAAGCCTATAAATAACCCATCTGAAGGTGGAAAACGTGGTGCCAGTGTTGATACTGGGAGTGCGCTTCTATTGTACATGGATTTAAAAAGCATGAGAGATGTCAACAAAGAGCATTAGGAAACAAATTTAACTGATCAAACCTATTTGGGGGATGCAAGGGGGAAATTAAACTGCTCATTTGAAGTTACCAACACGAAGAAAATCAAGTTCACTGCATAAGATGCACGCAAAAATCTGCAGTGCTTCAAGGAAGTGGACGTTCACGCAGAACTCTTTTGGCACAAGTGCCAATTAACAGAATTCCCTTTACAGCATCATGGGCAATGTATTCCACCTTTACAGTACTCCTAAAAAAGGGAGCTCACAGCAGGTCCCTTTAAAAGGTTTATTAACTTCCCTAACGAGAAAAGGGAGCCTTTCCTTCTGGCAAGAGAATAGGTACAGTAGGACTACCCACTTCCTCGCACAAAATCAATTGGTTAAACTAGACAAGAAAAACAGAAACGAGAATAAGTTTGCTCCCCCACATTTATTGAAGACCAGCTAAAGTCTTCTTGTGCTCTTGAACCACTACAGGACCGAGCGAGGCCTTCCCTTCCCACCGAAGGCCTAGAAAAAGCAGACACCAAAGTTAAGTGCTTGAAGGGTCAAAAACCAAGCTTAAAAGCACCTTCCTACCTCCAAAAGGAGAAGCAGCAGTTCCACCATCAGGACCACATGTTGAGTCACAGCAACCACAAACCTGGTTGTTCCCATCAGCAGCAAGCCACCTGCAATACGAAAAATCAGACATGGCACCTTTAATGTATTCGTAAGTGGCATGAACATACCCATTGGCAAAGGAACAGGATTTGTGGAGCGCGTCACTAGGTGCAGAAGCAAGAGTGGCCTTCAGAACACACGTCATGTAGATCTGCAAGAGACACCACGGGTAAGGGGACACAAACCAAAGCAAATGGGAGAGGTCATTCTCCAACACTCATAATACATACAGAAGGACTGGATCCCCCCTGGAACATGAAGGCCTCCAGCTGGAACCGGATTTTGTCTTCCTGGGATCGAGGCATGAAGCGCGAGCTGGAAGCGGTGACCTTGGCATCCACAAGACATCTAAGGAGTAAAAAGTAGTTGTCAGGGACAAAGCGGTTACAAGGAGCAAACTCGAGAACAAGTCAACTCTGCAGCATCTGGTGACATGAACACACCCATGATTCTCAATGAACAAATATCTCGGAAGGGCGTTCACATCAGGTACTTGGGTGGCCACACAGCTGTCCACAAACACACGCAGAGGGACGTGGTTGTATACCTTCACAGATGCCTCAACATTAATAACGTCACCCAGGAAGTAAGAGTTTGAAGGCCTCTCATAGGACCAGTCATCTGCAAGAGGGAAGAACTGCTTAGGCACAGCCTCGTTCAGAAGGCAGAAGGTCTAGAGAAACTGCACAAACCAGTCATGAGCTTCAGGGAGAACACCAAGACTTCTTCACCAGCCTCCGTTGAGGCATAAGGGACCCAAGTTGGCTTCAAGGCACTACTGCTGACATTTTGAAACCTGCAGTTCAAGAAGTGACCAATTAAATGGGCTTGCAGTTCCACCACTGCAAGCAATGCCACAAGTCACAAAAGGTCGCTTACCTTTGATAGTGGCATTGAACTCCAATAACTGCACCACCTGCACGGGTAATCGGAGTGCCAGCAAACGCCTCAGGAGTGTAGGTAAGGGCAAAGGTGTAGACAAGCTCATCCTTGGTCATCTATAGGAGACTGACGTTGTTACCAAGAGGGTTCTCCGAAAAAGAGAACCCATTCCAAAAGGCATCTTAGCAAGTCATGCCATAACACTTGGTTACCCGAGTAAGCAGTTATTAAGAGTCTTTCCCACTATAAGAGAACCGTCCCATGGATGGTTCCCTGAATCTAGAACGTCGATACCAAAACAAGGGCCCCATTTTTAGTAGGGTTCAATAAATCTAGTAACACTTAACAGCTCTTACCATCAAGACACTGTTGCAGTCCTGCAGTTCATTCTCAAAGAAGAGCACCTTAGAGCCTGGGACCAAACCGACAACAGGACATCCTCCCAGAGTCAGACCAGATGGCTGGATCAGTTCACCATTGCCAAACAAGTCCTGCTGTACCTCCACATGAATCCGGTTCTCACCGCATTGAATAGCTACACTACTGGGGGTCACAGGTTGCCTCAAATGGAAATCCACCGCCATCTCACTCGGCACTTCTGGAACAATGGGAAACCTCCAGTCCAGAGGCTTCACTGGACCCTGCAACACCTGCTTCTCCTGAAGACCAAGAGGCTCTTGTGCAAATCCTCTGTAGTCGAGACTCTGAAACAGAGAGGCCTTCTGCAAAGTGTTCCCGAGCACTTGAGAAGAAACAGGCACTCTGGAAGCTGGATATGATTGATGCTTCTTGCTTTTTGGACTTTGACTGGAACTCAAACTTCCAATAGCATTCTTCAGATCAAACACCACAAGCACAACCAGCACTAACAGACATTGCAAAAGACCCATCCTGACAAACGTTAACACAATACCCACCAGTGCTCGTCTTTGCCATTAAGTACAGCTTTGAATTTAAGCGGCTCCTCCCCTTTCAGCTTGATTGATTACCTTTGGACCTCCAAAGGTCTCTGGGCCTGTAATTAACAAATGAGAACGTTCTGGAATGTCACTAGCCAGTGGAAGGCTTGATAAGGATCTGAGATTTTCATCTACACTTATTCACAATTTTACAATTAAAGTTTGAAAGTGTGTTTATGATAGACAAAGAATGTCATTAAAAAAGCGCCTGATATGACTCAAATAATAGAGAATATTCATAAAAATCTCTCTCTCTCTTTTTTAAAGAGTTTTTAGTTTATCATTGGAAAAGATTTGGAAAAATGTAGAATTACATCACTTGCTCCCCAGTGAATGGGTGGCATCAAAACGAAAGTCCAAAGAGCTATTATAAATATCAAAATAATCCACAAGTAATTCACATCAATTACGGTCTTGTGAAGGGAAAGGTTGTCTGTTTATAAGAAACAAATCCATCGTTGAGAAATTCAAATGATTGCTTCCGGCCAAAATATGATCTCATAATCCCAACTAAAGGTGCCATAGAATGCATTGATACAATATTTTAAATGAGATCTACATAAAAAGGTACGTGGCTTGGGTATGGGCAAAAATTCTCTGGAACGGTTTTACATGTCCGTTTACAACCCTGGGATTTGTCCCTAGAATTATTTGGAAGGGTCATGAACAATAATGTTGAGCTCTGCTCTGATTGGCTGTTTCACAGCGCAGATCTCTTCTGTCCAGCGTGAACGATGGCGAGATTAGGCATCCAACCTGATATGTTTGAGCCTGTATCAGACGAAGATAAAGATTTGGAAAGAATGTTTAGCGTCCGCGTGAACGAGTCTTGAGAGAGTTGTCAGTGAAGATGTGGACACAGCCTCTGTGCTGCTTTTATACGCGTTTTCTCTCAATAAGAATTGAATCTCGAGATCCAATGAGAATCACCCAGTTGTCAATGAAGAGGGAGGGACTATCGTTAATTAGCTGGAACCTGTAGAATACAAAAAGACCAAAGGGCAATAGCTTCACTTTGTGTTTAGCTGTTGAACAATGGCTGGAAGTTGGTGTTTGGCTCAGATTTTGGTGGTCTGTGCTTTCTGTCATGCTGTCCCACAGTGGAGTCAATCGCTTCAGAATGCTCAAGCTCTGATGATCCAGCAAACTGACCAGCAGTTTCAGCTCCAGAAGCCAGTTCAACAGCTAACTAACCAGCAGTTTCTGTTTCAGAAGCCAGTTCCACAACAACCTAAGCCGCAGTTTCCGTTTCAGAAGCCAGTTCCACAACAACCTAAGCCGCAGTTTCCGTTTCAGAAGCCAGTTCCACAACAACCTAAGCCGCAGTTTCCGTTTCAGAAGCCAGTTCCACAACAACCTAAGCCGCAGTTTCCGCTTCAGAAGCCAGTTCCACAACAACCTAAGCCGCAGTTTCCGCTTCAGAAGCCAGTTCCACAACAACCTAAGCCGCAGTTCCCTCTTCAGAAGCCAGTTCCACAACAACCTAAGCCGCAGTTTCCGCTTCAGAAGCCAGATCAACTTGATAAATGTGCTGTAGCTGATTCTGAGCAGATCCAATGCGGTCTACCTGGGATCAGTGGTGCTGCGTGTGAAGCTATCAACTGCTGCTTTAACGGACAGCAGTGTTTCTATGGGAGGGCAGGTAAGCGTTCTCCATCTTATTCTGTTCGTGTTAAACCGTTTCTCTGAATTTAACCTGCTCTTGTTCTAGTGACTGTCCAGTGTATTAGAGATGGTCAGTTTGTGGTAGTGGTGTCTCGAGACGTTACCTTGCCTCGACTGAGTCTGGATTCGGTTCAACTACTGGGTGGAAACGACCCACCTTGTGCTCCTGTGGGGTCTACACCTTCCTTTGCTATATACCAGTTCCCTGTGACCGCATGTGGCACGAGCGTGATGGTTAGCAGCTGCTACTGGTTTTATTCTGCATCGCTTGGACTGGATGCTGACACCGTTTCTATTGACAGGAGGACGGTGGATATGTGGTGTATGAAAACCGAATGACCTCATCGTATGAAGTGGGGATTGGACCATATGGTTCCATCACAAGGGACAGTCATTTTGAGTAGGTGATCCATGACTTGGTGTGACCACTAATCCCTGATAAATGCTACAAGCTCGCTGTGTGTCGTCCAGGTTTCTCTTCCAGTGTAGATATTCGGGAACTTCTGTGGAAGCTCTGGTTGTGGAGGTCAACTCCGTTCCTCCACCTCCACCAGTAGCCGCTCCTGGACCTCTCAGGGTGGAGCTCAGACTGGCCAATGGCCAATGTGTCACCAAAGGCTGTGCTGAAGGTAAGGTCTTGTCCTGTGTCTGCCTAAAGCCTTTCAAACTGGAGTCCGGTTAAACCCCAGTGTTGTTCCTCAGGGGATGAGGCCTACACGTCCTACTACAGTGACGCTGATTATCCCATCACAAAAGTCCTGCGAGAGCCTGTGTATGTTGAGGTGCACATTATGGAGAGGACTGACCCCAACATTGTCCTGATGCTGGGACGTTGTTGGACTACTTCAACCCCCAGTCCACTCAGTCTCCCCCAGTGGGACCTTCTGATCGACGGGTGAGTGTACAGCCAATCTTCATCCTTTTAGTCTGCTGGGAGACCCTTTCTAACCTTCTCCTTTGTCTTCAGATGCCCTTACCAGGACGACCGCTATCTGACCACACTGGTTCCAGTGACTGGATCGTCTGGTCTTCAGTTCCCAACCCACTACAAGCGCTTTGTTGTGAAGATGTTCACATTTGTAGATCCAGCCTCACTGGCTGCTCTGCAGGAAACCGTATGCCCCCCTTTACTTGAACATTTGTGTATTTACTACTTGTGGATTCTATGACTTGAGCCTCTTTCTTCCCTGTCAGGTCTTCATCCACTGCAGTACAGCGGTGTGCCATCCATCATCTGGCTCTTGTGAGCAAAGCTGCACCAGGAAACGTGAGTTCTTGCTTTCTCTCGACAAGAGGAACTGAGCATTTTAGAAGTGCGTTCTCACTTCTAACACTTCTCTTTCAGGAAGAGACACCCGTATCAAGGCTGTCTCTGGGGAGCAGACTGTGGTTTCTAGTGGAGAAGTTACTCTGGTCATGTAAATCTAGTGTTTTTAATAAACCCTGCAGAACCCCGAGGTATCTCTTTGTCTATTGTTTTGGTTCGACAGAATCCGGGATTACGTGCCTCTTCCCAGTTGTTTTTTCCTCGCACCATTAAACCAAGGCATTCCTTTCTCCATCCTCCAGTTGTTAACCTGGGGCAGCACAAGGTTCCCCTATTTTAATTTGTCTTCCAAACGGTAGTTTGGCTCCCGATATTCACAATATAAAGTTATGTGGATTACTTGCGGCTTTTGTTTTAAATCCAGCTCAAGTTTTAAATGGAAATCAATTCTCGACTGTCTTGAAGCAAACACGAAACCGTGTCAATTGTCCTCAACTCAAAGTAATGCTATTAAAGGGATCCTCCTCCCCAAAATGAAAATGGTGTCACTAATCACTTACCCCCGTGTCGTTCCAAACCTGTAGAAACTTCATTCGTCTTTGGAACACAATTGAACCCCTTACTTGTCACCCCCCCATTTTCAGCATGGAGACACGAATGACATGCCCAAAATTAAAAGGTTGCTGCTAAGGAGTCTTTCTTACTAGATACATAATCAACATCGGTTCACACAGCTGACACCTCAAAGTTTACTGTTCAGGAATCAGAATTACTTAGACGGTTATAAAAGAGATGTATGTAAGCTCAAACATGTCAGTAAAAATATTAAAAACCTATTTAAAAGTGATGTAGGATATGATTTTAGATACATAATGAAGCTAAAGCCACAAGTCTACTAATACTTCATTTTGACATTTCAGAATATAATCTCACAAAGTGTGAATTTTATGAAACCTTTTCTAAGACCGTGTCATGTGTGTTTTTAGAGAAGGCTAGTAAAATTGATTTATGACTCCTGGAATGCAATTATCTCTTGTTTGGACCGGCAAAACTGCCCCATTCATGATTCTATTGTTGTTACAAAACGAGCCTTTCACACATGGGCCAGGTATGACACAAAATCCTGATTCTTCATTTATCATTATTCCAGTATCCATTTACCCCACTATTATCAAAAGCCTTACTATAAAATTACAACAAAACATTTTCTTACAACCTTTGACAAAATGATTACAAAATGCATTATGAAGAAGAACTGCACCTGCTATGTAGCTGCATTAGAGCTAACGTTAGCATCAAGCTACATAAGACTATTCATGAAAATTAACCGATTGTTTGTAATAACCTCCTTTTGCGATCACATGTGGAATTTTACTGCTGTAAAAATATGCTATTTATAGCCTTTTACGTCGCTGCACAAGTTAGCATTTCAGATGTACATTTATGTTATAAAAACGCCCAAAATCACATACCATTAACTAACGTAATCGTGTGTTAATTATTTGGATATTTCATGGGTACAGAGGTTTCTCTGTGTTGTTGTGGTCAGACATCAACACAGATGTGTACAGGAAATGCATCATGGGTAGGATGGGGCGGGATATGATGCACAGTTATGATGGACAAGACACGGGCGAATCCGGTCTCTGTCAGCAGAGAGGTTTGACGTGCTGTGAAAGTAAAACAATAATCTGGGGCCGGTGACTATCCTTGACAGCAAAGGGGTTAAAGATATTTTGGATGAAAACCGGGAGGCCTGTGACCATCCCATATACTGCCAAGGTCCAGAAAAGCACCATCGGAATTACCCATCTGCCATCAGTGGATGAACCGTAACGTTAGGAAGCGAGGAGAACATATGCTTGTGGCGCGGCTGACACAGAAGAACGTACACAGTCTGACTACTCCGAGGATGCTTTTCTGGACCTTGACAGTGCATTTTACTTGGCAGCCTGTGGGCCAAATCACAAGCCTCCTGGTTTTCATCCAAAATAAGTGGGGTTCCGAAGATGAACGAAGCTCTTATGGGTTCGGAACGACTTGGGGGCAAGTGATGACGATCTTCATTTTGGGGTGGAGTATCCCTTTAGTATTGAAACCGCCCAAGATGTTGCACAAGTGACAAACCAAAAAAGGTCATTCACTGGGAGTCAATTCGTCAATGATTTTTCAGAATTCTAACTGACCTGCTACTGCACAAAAAACCCCTTACGTCAGTACAGGTTCGGCACACCAAATACTAAACTTAAGCGATGCCTGCCGTTTTCCTAAAATGTAAAGCCTATAAATAACCCATCTGAAGGTGGAAAACGTGGTGCCAGTGTTGATACTGGGAGTGCGCTTCTATTGTACATGGATTTAAAAAGCATGAGAGATGTCAACAAAGAGCATTAGGAAACAAATTTAACTGATCAAACCTATTTGGGGGATGCAAGGGGGAAATTAAACTGCTCATTTGAAGTTACCAACACGAAGAAAATCAAGTTCACTGCATAAGATGCACGCAAAAATCTGCAGTGCTTCAAGGAAGTGGACGTTCACGCAGAACTCTTTTGGCACAAGTGCCAATTAACAGAATTCCCTTTACAGCATCATGGGCAATGTATTCCACCTTTACAGTACTCCTAAAAAAGGGAGCTCACAGCAGGTCCCTTTAAAAGGTTTATTAACTTCCCTAACGAGAAAAGGGAGCCTTTCCTTCTGGCAAGAGAATAGGTACAGTAGGACTACCCACTTCCTCGCACAAAATCAATTGGTTAAACTAGACAAGAAAAACAGAAACGAGAATAAGTTTGCTCCCCCACATTTATTGAAGACCAGCTAAAGTCTTCTTGTGCTCTTGAACCACTACAGGACCGAGCGAGGCCTTCCCTTCCCACCGAAGGCCTAGAAAAAGCAGACACCAAAGTTAAGTGCTTGAAGGGTCAAAAACCAAGCTTAAAAGCACCTTCCTACCTCCAAAAGGAGAAGCAGCAGTTCCACCATCAGGACCACATGTTGAGTCACAGCAACCACAAACCTGGTTGTTCCCATCAGCAGCAAGCCACCTGCAATACGAAAAATCAGACATGGCACCTTTAATGTATTCGTAAGTGGCATGAACATACCCATTGGCAAAGGAACAGGATTTGTGGAGCGCGTCACTAGGTGCAGAAGCAAGAGTGGCCTTCAGAACACACGTCATGTAGATCTGCAAGAGACACCACGGGTAAGGGGACACAAACCAAAGCAAATGGGAGAGGTCATTCTCCAACACTCATAATACATACAGAAGGACTGGATCCCCCCTGGAACATGAAGGCCTCCAGCTGGAACCGGATTTTGTCTTCCTGGGATCGAGGCATGAAGCGCGAGCTGGAAGCGGTGACCTTGGCATCCACAAGACATCTAAGGAGTAAAAAGTAGTTGTCAGGGACAAAGCGGTTACAAGGAGCAAACTCGAGAACAAGTCAACTCTGCAGCATCTGGTGACATGAACACACCCATGATTCTCAATGAACAAATATCTCGGAAGGGCGTTCACATCAGGTACTTGGGTGGCCACACAGCTGTCCACAAACACACGCAGAGGGACGTGGTTGTATACCTTCACAGATGCCTCAACATTAATAACGTCACCCAGGAAGTAAGAGTTTGAAGGCCTCTCATAGGACCAGTCATCTGCAAGAGGGAAGAACTGCTTAGGCACAGCCTCGTTCAGAAGGCAGAAGGTCTAGAGAAACTGCACAAACCAGTCATGAGCTTCAGGGAGAACACCAAGACTTCTTCACCAGCCTCCGTTGAGGCATAAGGGACCCAAGTTGGCTTCAAGGCACTACTGCTGACATTTTGAAACCTGCAGTTCAAGAAGTGACCAATTAAATGGGCTTGCAGTTCCACCACTGCAAGCAATGCCACAAGTCACAAAAGGTCGCTTACCTTTGATAGTGGCATTGAACTCCAATAACTGCACCACCTGCACGGGTAATCGGAGTGCCAGCAAACGCCTCAGGAGTGTAGGTAAGGGCAAAGGTGTAGACAAGCTCATCCTTGGTCATCTATAGGAGACTGACGTTGTTACCAAGAGGGTTCTCCGAAAAAGAGAACCCATTCCAAAAGGCATCTTAGCAAGTCATGCCATAACACTTGGTTACCCGAGTAAGCAGTTATTAAGAGTCTTTCCCACTATAAGAGAACCGTCCCATGGATGGTTCCCTGAATCTAGAACGTCGATACCAAAACAAGGGCCCCATTTTTAGTAGGGTTCAATAAATCTAGTAACACTTAACAGCTCTTACCATCAAGACACTGTTGCAGTCCTGCAGTTCATTCTCAAAGAAGAGCACCTTAGAGCCTGGGACCAAACCGACAACAGGACATCCTCCCAGAGTCAGACCAGATGGCTGGATCAGTTCACCATTGCTAAACAAGTCCTGCTGTACCTCCACATGAATCCGGTTCTCACCGCATTGAATAGCTACACTACTGGGGGTCACAGGTTGCCTCAAATGGAAATCCACCGCCATCTCACTCGGCACTTCTGGAACAATGGGAAACCTCCAGTCCAGAGGCTTCACTGGACCCTGCAACACCTGCTTCTCCTGAAGACCAAGAGGCTCTTGTGCAAATCCTCTGTAGTCGAGACTCTGAAACAGAGAGGCCTTCTGCAAAGTGTTCCCGAGCACTTGAGAAGAAACAGGCACTCTGGAAGCTGGATATGATTGATGCTTCTTGCTTTTTGGAACTTTGACTGGAACTCAAACTTCCAATAGCATTCTTCAGATCAAACACCACAAGCACAACCAGCACTAACAGACATTGCAAAAGACCCATCCTGACAAACGTTAACACAATACCCACCAGTGCTCGTCTTTGCCATTAAGTACAGCTTTGAATTTAAGCGGCTCCTCCCCTTTCAGCTTGATTGATTACCTTTGGACCTCCAAAGGTCTCTGGGCCTGTAATTAACAAATGAGAACGTTCTGGAATGTCACTAGCCAGTGAAGGCTTGATAAGGATCTGAGATTTTCATCTACACTTATTCACAATTTTACAATTAAAGTTTGAAAGTGTGTTTATGATAGACAAAGAATGTCTTTGAATTTAAGCGGCTCCTCCCCTTTCAGCTTGATTGATTACCTTTGGACCTCAAAGGTCTCTGGGCCTGTAATTAACAAATGAGAACGTTCTGGAATGTCACTAGCCAATGGAAGGCTTGATAAGGATCTGAGATTTTCATCTACACTTATTCACAATTTTACAATTAAAGTTTGAAATTGGCATCCACAAGACATCTAAGGAGTAAAAAAGTAGTTGTCAGGGACAAAGCGGTTACAAGGAGCAAACTCGAGAACAAGTCAACTCTGCAGCATCTGGTGACATGAACACACCCATGATTCTCAATGAACAATATCTCGGAAGGGCGTTCACATCAGGTACTTGGGTGGCCACACAGCTGTCCACAAACACACGCAGAGGGACGTGGTTGTATACCTTCACAGATGCCTCAACATTAATAACGTCACCCAGGAAGTAAGAGTTTGAAGGCCTCTCATAGGACCAGTCATCTGCAAGAGGGAAGAACTGCTTAGGCACAGCCTCGTTCAGAAGGCAGAAGGTCTAGAGAAACTGCACAAACCAGTCATGAGCTTCAGGGAGAACACCAAGACTTCTTCACCAGCCTCCGTTGAGGCATAAGGGACCCAAGTTGGCTTCAAGGCACTACTGCTGACATTTTGAAACCTGCAGTTCAAGAAGTGACCAATTAAATGGGCTTCCAGTTCCACCACTGCAAGCAATGCCACAAGTCACAAAAGGTCGCTTACCTTTGATAGTGGCATTGAACTCCAATAACTGCACCACCTGCACGGGTAATCGGAGTGCCAGCAAACGCCTCAGGAGTGTAGGTAAGGGCAAAGGTGTAGACAAGCTCATCCTTGGTCATCTATAGGAGACTGACGTTGTTACCAAGAGGGTTCTCCGAAAAAGAGAACCATTCCAAAAGGCATCTTAGCAAGTCATGCCATAACACTTGGTTACCCGAGTAAGCAGTTATTAAGAGTCTTTCCCACTATAAGAGAACCGTCCCATGGATGGTTCCCTGAATCTAGAACGTCGATACCAAAACAAGGGCCCATTTTTAGTAGGGTTCAATAAATCTAGTAACACTTAACAGCTCTTACCATCAAGACACTGTTGCAGTCCTGCAGTTCATTCTCAAAGAAGAGCACCTTAGAGCCTGGGACCAAACCGACAACAGGACATCCTCCCAGAGTCAGACCAGATGGCTGGATCAGTTCACCATTGCCAAACAAGTCCTGCTGTACCTCCACATGAATCCGGTTCTCACCGCATTGAATAGCTACACTACTGGGGGTCACAGGTTGCCTCAAATGGAAATCCACCGCCATCTCACTCGGCACTTCTGGAACAATGGGAAACCTCCAGTCCAAAGGCTTCACTGGACCCTGCAACACCTGCTTCTCCTGAAGACCAAGAGGCTCTTGTGCAAATCCTCTGTAGTCGAGACTCTGAAACAGAGAGGCCTTCTGCAAAGTGTTCCCGAGCACTTGAGAAGAAACAGGCACTCTGGAAGCTGGATATGATTGATGCTTCTTGCTTTTTGGACTTTGACTGGAACTCAAACTTCCAATAGCATTCTTCAGATCAAACACCACAAGCACAACCAGCACTAACAGACATTGCAAAAGACCCATCCTGACAAACGTTAACACAATACCCACCAGTGCTCGTCTTTGCCATTAAGTACAGCTTTGAATTTAAGCGGCTCCTCCCCTTTCAGCTTGATTGATTACCTTTGGACCTCCAAAGGTCTCTGGGCCTGTAATTAACAAATGAGAACGTTCTGGAATGTCACTAGCCAATGGAAGGCTTGATAAGGATCTGAGATTTTCATCTACACTTATTCACAATTTTACAATTAAAGTTTGAAAGTGTGTTTATGATAGACAAAGAATGTCATTAAAAAAGCGCCTGATATGACTCAAATAATAGAGAATATTCATAAAAATCTCTCTCTCTCTTTTTTAAAGAGTTTTTAGTTTATCATTGGAAAAGATTTGGAAAAATGTAGAATTACATCACTTGCTCCCCAGTGAATGGGTGGCATCAAAACGAAAGTCCAAAGAGCTATTATAAATATCAAAATAATCCACAAGTAATTCACATCAATTACGGTCTTGTGAAGGGAAAGGTTGTCTGTTTATAAGAAACAAATCCATCGTTGAGAAATTCAAATGATTGCTTCCGGCCAAAATATGATCTCATAATCCAACGGCCATACTAAAGTGCATAGAATGCATTGATACAATTTTTAAATGAGATCTACATAAAAAGGTACGTGGCTTGGGTATGGGCAAAAATTCTCTGGAACGGTTTTACATGTCCGTTTACAACCCTGGGATTTGTCCCTAGAATTATTTGGAAGGGTCATGAACAATAATGTTGAGCTCTGCTCTGATTGGCTGTTTCACAGCGCAGATCTCTTCTGTCCAGCTTCAGAAGCCAGTTCCACAACAACCTAAGCCGCAGTTTCCGCTTCAGAAGCCAGTTCAACTTGATAAATGTGCTGTAGCTGATTCTGAGCAGATCCAATGCGGTCTACCTGGGATCAGTGGTGCTGCGTGTGAAGCTATCAACTGCTGCTTTAACGGACAGCAGTGTTCTATGGGAGGGCAGGTAAGCGTTCTCCATCTTATTCTGTTCGTGTTAAACCGTTTCTCTGAATTTAACCTGCTCTTGTTCTAGTGACTGTCCAGTGTATTAGAGATGGTCAGTTTGTGGTAGTGGTGTCTCGAGACGTTACCTTGCCTCGACTGAGTCTGGATTCGGTTCAACTACTGGGTGGAAACGACCCACCTTGTGCTCCTGTGGGGTCTACACCTTCCTTTGCTATATACCAGTTCCCTGTGACCGCATGTGGCACGAGCGTGATGGTTAGCAGCTGCTACTGGTTTTATTCTGCATCGCTTGGACTGGATGCTGACACCGTTTCTATTGACAGGAGGACGGTGGATATGTGGTGTATGAAAACCGAATGACCTCATCGTATGAAGTGGGGATTGGACCATATGGTTCCATCACAAGGGACAGTCATTTTGAGTAGGTGATCCATGACTTGGTGTGACCACTAATCCCTGATAAATGCTACAAGCTCGCTGTGTGTCGTCCAGGTTTCTCTTCCAGTGTAGATATTCGGGAACTTCTGTGGAAGCTCTGGTTGTGGAGGTCAACTCCGTTCCTCCACCTCCACCAGTAGCCGCTCCTGGACCTCTCAGGGTGGAGCTCAGACTGGCCAATGGCCAATGTGTCACCAAAGGCTGTGCTGAAGGTAAGGTCTTGTCCTGTGTCTGCCTAAAGCCTTTCAAACTGGAGTCCGGTTAAACCCCAGTGTTGTTCCTCAGGGGATGAGGCCTACACGTCCTACTACAGTGACGCTGATTATCCCATCACAAAAGTCCTGCGAGAGCCTGTGTATGTTGAGGTGCACATTATGGAGAGGACTGACCCCAACATTGTCCTGATGCTGGGACGTTGTTGGACTACTTCAACCCCCAGTCCACTCAGTCTCCCCCAGTGGGACCTTCTGATCGACGGGTGAGTGTACAGCCAATCTTCATCCTTTTAGTCTGCTGGGAGACCCTTTCTAACCTTCTCCTTTGTCTTCAGATGCCCTTACCAGGACGACCGCTATCTGACCACACTGGTTCCAGTGACTGGATCGTCTGGTCTTCAGTTCCCAACCCACTACAAGCGCTTTGTTGTGAAGATGTTCACATTTGTAGATCCAGCCTCACTGGCTGCTCTGCAGGAAACCGTATGCCCCCCTTTACTTGAACATTTGTGTATTTACTACTTGTGGATTCTATGACTTGAGCCTCTTTCTTCCCTGTCAGGTCTTCATCCACTGCAGTACAGAGGTGTGCCATCCATCATCTGGCTCTTGTGAGCAAAGCTGCACCAGGAAACGTGAGTTCTTGCTTTCTCTCGACAAGAGGAACTGAGCATTTTAGAAGTGCGTTCTCACTTCTAACACTTCTCTTTCAGGAAGAGACACCCGTATCAAGGCTGTCTCTGGGGAGCAGACTGTGGTTTCTAGTGGAGAAGTTACTCTGGTCATGTAAATCTAGTGTTTTTAATAAACCCTGCAGAACCCCGAGGTATCTCTTTGTCTATTGTTTTGGTTCGACAGAATCCGGGATTACGTGCCTCTTCCCAGTTGTTTTTTCCTCGCACCATTAAACCAAGGCATTCCTTTCTCCATCCTCCAGTTGTTAACCTGGGGCAGCACAAGGTTCCCCTATTTTAATTTGTCTTCCAAACGGTAGTTTGGCTCCCGATATTCACAATATAAAGTTATGTGGATTACTTGCGGCTTTTGTTTTAAATCCAGCTCAAGTTTTAAATGGAAATCAATTCTCGACTGTCTTGAAGCAAACACGAAACCGTGTCAATTGTCCTCAACTCAAAGTAATGCTATTAAAGGGATCCTCCTCCCCAAAATGAAAATGGTGTCACTAATCACTTACCCCCGTGTCGTTCCAAACCTGTAGAAACTTCATTCGTCTTTGGAACACAATTGAACCCCTTACTTGTCACCCCCCCATTTTCAGCATGGAGACACGAATGACATGCCCAAAATTAAAAGGTTGCTGCTAAGGAGTCTTTCTTACTAGATACATAATCAACATCGGTTCACACAGCTGACACCTCAAAGTTTACTGTTCAGGAATCAGAATTACTTAGACGGTTATAATAGAGATGTATGTAAGCTCAAACATGTCAGTAAAAATATTAAAAACCTATTTAAAAGTGATGTAGGATATGATTTTAGATACATAATGAAGCTAAAGCCACAAGTCTACTAATACTTCATTTTGACATTTCAGAATATAATCTCACAAAGTGTGAATTTTATGAAACCTTTTCTAAGACCGTGTCATGTGTGTTTTTAGAGAAGGCTAGTAAAATTGATTTATGACTCCTGGAATGCAATTATCTCTTGTTTGGACCGGCAAAACTGCCCCATTCATGATTCTATTGTTGTTACAAAACGAGCCTTTCACACATGGGCCAGGTATGACACAAAATCCTGATTCTTCATTTATCATTATTCCAGTATACATTTACCCCACTATTATCAAAAGCCTTACTATAAAATTACAACAAAACATTTTCTTACAACCTTTGACAAAATGATTACAAAATGCATTATGAAGAAGAACTGCACCTGCTATGTAGCTGCATTAGAGCTAACGTTAGCATCAAGCTACATAAGACTATTCATGAAAATTAACCGATTGTTTGTAATAACCTCCTTTTGCGATCACATGTGGAATTTTACTGCTGTAAAAATATGCTATTTATAGCCTTTTACGTCGCTGCACAAGTTAGCATTTCAGATGTACATTTATGTTATAAAAACGCCCAAAATCACATACCATTAACTAACGTAATCGTGTGTTAATTATTTGGATATTTCATGGGTACAGAGGTTTCTCTGTGTTGTTGTGGTCAGACATCAACACAGATGTGTACAGGAAATGCATCATGGGTAGGATGGGGCGGGATATGATGCACAGTTATGATGGACAAGACACGGGCGAATCCGGTCTCTGTCAGCAGAGAGGTTTGACGTGCTGTGAAAGTAAAACAATAATCTGGGGCCGGTGACTATCCTTGACAGCAAAGGGGTTAAAGATATTTTGGATGAAAACCGGGAGGCCTGTGACCATCCCATATACTGCCAAGGTCCAGAAAAGCACCATCGGAATTACCCATCTGCCATCAGTGGATGAACCGTAACGTTAGGAAGCGAGGAGAACATATGCTTGTGGCGCGGCTGACACAGAAGAACGTACACAGTCTGACTACTCCGAGGATGCTTTTCTGGACCTTGACAGTGCATTTTACTTGGCAGCCTGTGGGCCAAATCACAAGCCTCCTGGTTTTCATCCAAAATAAGTGGGGTTCCGAAGATGAACGAAGCTCTTATGGGTTCGGAACGACTTGGGGGCAAGTGATGACGATCTTCATTTTGGGGTGGAGTATCCCTTTAGTATTGAAACCGCCCAAGATGTTGCACAAGTGACAAACCAAAAAAGGTCATTCACTGGGAGTCAATTCGTCAATGATTTTTCAGAATTCTAACTGACCTGCTACTGCACAAAAAACCCCTTACGTCAGTACAGGTTCGGCACACCAAATACTAAACTTAAGCGATGCCTGCCGTTTTCCTAAAATGTAAAGCCTATAAATAACCCATCTGAAGGTGGAAAACGTGGTGCCAGTGTTGATACTGGGAGTGCGCTTCTATTGTACATGGATTTAAAAAGCATGAGAGATGTCAACAAAGAGCATTAGGAAACAAATTTAACTGATCAAACCTATTTGGGGGATGCAAGGGGGAAATTAAACTGCTCATTTGAAGTTACCAACACGAAGAAAATCAAGTTCACTGCATAAGATGCACGCAAAAATCTGCAGTGCTTCAAGGAAGTGGACGTTCACGCAGAACTCTTTTGGCACAAGTGCCAATTAACAGAATTCCCTTTACAGCATCATGGGCAATGTATTCCACCTTTACAGTACTCCTAAAAAAGGGAGCTCACAGCAGGTCCCTTTAAAAGGTTTATTAACTTCCCTAACGAGAAAAGGGAGCCTTTCCTTCTGGCAAGAGAATAGGTACAGTAGGACTACCCACTTCCTCGCACAAAATCAATTGGTTAAACTAGACAAGAAAAACAGAAACGAGAATAAGTTTGCTCCCCCACATTTATTGAAGACCAGCTAAAGTCTTCTTGTGCTCTTGAACCACTACAGGACCGAGCGAGGCCTTCCCTTCCCACCGAAGGCCTAGAAAAAGCAGACACCAAAGTTAAGTGCTTGAAGGGTCAAAAACCAAGCTTAAAAGCACCTTCCTACCTCCAAAAGGAGAAGCAGCAGTTCCACCATCAGGACCACATGTTGAGTCACAGCAACCACAAACCTGGTTGTTCCCATCAGCAGCAAGCCACCTGCAATACGAAAAATCAGACATGGCACCTTTAATGTATTCGTAAGTGGCATGAACATACCCATTGGCAAAGGAACAGGATTTGTGGAGCGCGTCACTAGGTGCAGAAGCAAGAGTGGCCTTCAGAACACACGTCATGTAGATCTGCAAGAGACACCACGGGTAAGGGGACACAAACCAAAGCAAATGGGAGAGGTCATTCTCCAACACTCATAATACATACAGAAGGACTGGATCCCCCCTGGAACATGAAGGCCTCCAGCTGGAACCGGATTTTGTCTTCCTGGGATCGAGGCATGAAGCGCGAGCTGGAAGCGGTGACCTTGGCATCCACAAGACATCTAAGGAGTAAAAAGTAGTTGTCAGGGACAAAGCGGTTACAAGGAGCAAACTCGAGAACAAGTCAACTCTGCAGCATCTGGTGACATGAACACACCCATGATTCTCAATGAACAAATATCTCGGAAGGGCGTTCACATCAGGTACTTGGGTGGCCACACAGCTGTCCACAAACACACGCAGAGGGACGTGGTTGTATACCTTCACAGATGCCTCAACATTAATAACGTCACCCAGGAAGTAAGAGTTTGAAGGCCTCTCATAGGACCAGTCATCTGCAAGAGGGAAGAACTGCTTAGGCACAGCCTCGTTCAGAAGGCAGAAGGTCTAGAGAAACTGCACAAACCAGTCATGAGCTTCAGGGAGAACACCAAGACTTCTTCACCAGCCTCCGTTGAGGCATAAGGGACCCAAGTTGGCTTCAAGGCACTACTGCTGACATTTTGAAACCTGCAGTTCAAGAAGTGACCAATTAAATGGGCTTGCAGTTCCACCACTGCAAGCAATGCCACAAGTCACAAAAGGTCGCTTACCTTTGATAGTGGCATTGAACTCCAATAACTGCACCACCTGCACGGGTAATCGGAGTGCCAGCAAACGCCTCAGGAGTGTAGGTAAGGGCAAAGGTGTAGACAAGCTCATCCTTGGTCATCTATAGGAGACTGACGTTGTTACCAAGAGGGTTCTCCGAAAAAGAGAACCCATTCCAAAAGGCATCTTAGCAAGTCATGCCATAACACTTGGTTACCCGAGTAAGCAGTTATTAAGAGTCTTTCCCACTATAAGAGAACCGTCCCATGGATGGTTCCCTGAATCTAGAACGTCGATACCAAAACAAGGGCCCCATTTTTAGTAGGGTTCAATAAATCTAGTAACACTTAACAGCTCTTACCATCAAGACACTGTTGCAGTCCTGCAGTTCATTCTCAAAGAAGAGCACCTTAGAGCCTGGGACCAAACCGACAACAGGACATCCTCCCAGAGTCAGACCAGATGGCTGGATCAGTTCACCATTGCTAAACAAGTCCTGCTGTACCTCCACATGAATCCGGTTCTCACCGCATTGAATAGCTACACTACTGGGGGTCACAGGTTGCCTCAAATGGAAATCCACCGCCATCTCACTCGGCACTTCTGGAACAATGGGAAACCTCCAGTCCAGAGGCTTCACTGGACCCTGCAACACCTGCTTCTCCTGAAGACCAAGAGGCTCTTGTGCAAATCCTCTGTAGTCGAGACTCTGAAACAGAGAGGCCTTCTGCAAAGTGTTCCCGAGCACTTGAGAAGAAACAGGCACTCTGGAAGCTGGATATGATTGATGCTTCTTGCTTTTTGGACTTTGACTGGAACTCAAACTTCCAATAGCATTCTTCAGATCAAACACCACAAGCACAACCAGCACTAACAGACATTGCAAAAGACCCATCCTGACAAACGTTAACACAATACCCACCAGTGCTCGTCTTTGCCATTAAGTACAGCTTTGAATTTAAGCGGCTCCTCCCCTTTCAGCTTGATTGATTACCTTTGGACCTCCAAAGGTCTCTGGGCCTGTAATTAACAAATGAGAACGTTCTGGAATGTCACTAGCCAGTGGAAGGCTTGATAAGGATCTGAGATTTTCATCTACACTTATTCACAATTTTACAATTAAAGTTTGAAAGTGTGTTTATGATAGACAAAGAATGTCATTAAAAAAGCGCCTGATATGACTCAAATAATAGAGAATATTCATAAAAATCTCTCTCTCTCTTTTTTAAAGAGTTTTTAGTTTATCATTGGAAAAGATTTGGAAAAATGTAGAATTACATCACTTGCTCCCCAGTGAATGGGTGGCATCAAAACGAAAGTCCAAAGAGCTATTATAAATATCAAAATAATCCACAAGTAATTCACATCAATTACGGTCTTGTGAAGGGAAAGGTTGTCTGTTTATAAGAAACAAATCCATCGTTGAGAAATTCAAATGATTGCTTCCGGCCAAAATATGATCTCATAATCCCAACTAAAGGTGCCATAGAATGCATTGATACAATATTTTAAATGAGATCTACATAAAAAGGTACGTGGCTTGGGTATGGGCAAAAATTCTCTGGAACGGTTTTACATGTCCGTTTACAACCCTGGGATTTGTCCCTAGAATTATTTGGAAGGGTCATGAACAATAATGTTGAGCTCTGCTCTGATTGGCTGTTTCACAGCGCAGATCTCTTCTGTCCAGCGTGAACGATGGCGAGATTAGGCATCCAACCTGATATGTTTGAGCCTGTATCAGACGAAGATAAAGATTTGGAAAGAATGTTTAGCGTCCGCGTGAACGAGTCTTGAGAGAGTTGTCAGTGAAGATGTGGACACAGCCTCTGTGTTGCTTTTATACGCGTTTTCTCTCAATAAGAATTGAATCTCGAGATCCAATGAGAATCACCCAGTTGTCAATGAAGAGGGAGGGACTATCGTTAATTAGCTGGAACCTGTAGAATACAAAAAGACCAAAGGGCAATAGCTTCACTTTGTGTTTAGCTGTTGAACAATGGCTGGAAGTTGGTGTTTGGCTCAGATTTTGGTGGTCTGTGCTTTCTGTCATGCTGTCCCACAGTGGAGTCAATCGCTTCAGAATGCTCAAGCTCTGATGATCCAGCAAACTGACCAGCAGTTTCAGCTCCAGAAGCCAGTTCAACAGCTAACTAACCAGCAGTTTCCACCTCAGAAACCAGTTCAACAGCTAACTAACCAGCAGTTTCTGTTTCAGAAGCCAGTTCCACAACAACCTAAGCCGCAGTTTCCGTTTCAGAAGCCAGTTCCACAACAACCTAAGCCGCAGTTTCCGTTTCAGAAGCCAGTTCCACAACAACCTAAGCCGCAGTTTCCGTTTCAGAAGCCAGTTCCACAACAACCTAAGCCGCAGTTTCCGCTTCAGAAGCCAGTTCCACAACAACCTAAGCCGCAGTTTCCGCTTCAGAAGCCAGTTCCACAACAACCTAAGCCGCAGTTCCCTCTTCAGAAGCCAGTTCCACAACAACCTAAGCCGCAGTTTCCGCTTCAGAAGCCAGTTCAACTTGATAAATGTGCTGTAGCTGATTCTGAGCAGATCCAATGCGGTCTACCTGGGATCAGTGGTGCTGCGTGTGAAGCTATCAACTGCTGCTTTAACGGACAGCAGTGTTTCTATGGGAGGGCAGGTAAGCGTTCTCCATCTTATTCTGTTCGTGTTAAACCGTTTCTCTGAATTTAACCTGCTCTTGTTCTAGTGACTGTCCAGTGTATTAGAGATGGTCAGTTTGTGGTAGTGGTGTCTCGAGACGTTACCTTGCCTCGACTGAGTCTGGATTCGGTTCAACTACTGGGTGGAAACGACCCACCTTGTGCTCCTGTGGGGTCTACACCTTCCTTTGCTATATACCAGTTCCCTGTGACCGCATGTGGCACGAGCGTGATGGTTAGCAGCTGCTACTGGTTTTATTCTGCATCGCTTGGACTGGATGCTGACACCGTTTCTATTGACAGGAGGACGGTGGATATGTGGTGTATGAAAACCGAATGACCTCATCGTATGAAGTGGGGATTGGACCATATGGTTCCATCACAAGGGACAGTCATTTTGAGTAGGTGATCCATGACTTGGTGTGACCACTAATCCCTGATAAATGCTACAAGCTCGCTGTGTGTCGTCCAGGTTTCTCTTCCAGTGTAGATATTCGGGAACTTCTGTGGAAGCTCTGGTTGTGGAGGTCAACTCCGTTCCTCCACCTCCACCAGTAGCCGCTCCTGGACCTCTCAGGGTGGAGCTCAGACTGGCCAATGGCCAATGTGTCACCAAAGGCTGTGCTGAAGGTAAGGTCTTGTCCTGTGTCTGCCTAAAGCCTTTCAAACTGGAGTCCGGTTAAACCCCAGTGTTGTTCCTCAGGGGATGAGGCCTACACGTCCTACTACAGTGACGCTGATTATCCCATCACAAAAGTCCTGCGAGAGCCTGTGTATGTTGAGGTGCACATTATGGAGAGGACTGACCCCAACATTGTCCTGATGCTGGGACGTTGTTGGACTACTTCAACCCCCAGTCCACTCAGTCTCCCCCAGTGGGACCTTCTGATCGACGGGTGAGTGTACAGCCAATCTTCATCCTTTTAGTCTGCTGGGAGACCCTTTCTAACCTTCTCCTTTGTCTTCAGATGCCCTTACCAGGACGACCGCTATCTGACCACACTGGTTCCAGTGACTGGATCGTCTGGTCTTCAGTTCCCAACCCACTACAAGCGCTTTGTTGTGAAGATGTTCACATTTGTAGATCCAGCCTCACTGGCTGCTCTGCAGGAAACCGTATGCCCCCCTTTACTTGAACATTTGTGTATTTACTACTTGTGGATTCTATGACTTGAGCCTCTTTCTTCCCTGTCAGGTCTTCATCCACTGCAGTACAGAGGTGTGCCATCCATCATCTGGCTCTTGTGAGCAAAGCTGCACCAGGAAACGTGAGTTCTTGCTTTCTCTCGACAAGAGGAACTGAGCATTTTAGAAGTGCGTTCTCACTTCTAACACTTCTCTTTCAGGAAGAGACACCCGTATCAAGGCTGTCTCTGGGGAGCAGACTGTGGTTTCTAGTGGAGAAGTTACTCTGGTCATGTAAATCTAGTGTTTTTAATAAACCCTGCAGAACCCCGAGGTATCTCTTTGTCTATTGTTTTGGTTCGACAGAATCCGGGATTACGTGCCTCTTCCCAGTTGTTTTTTCCTCGCACCATTAAACCAAGGCATTCCTTTCTCCATCCTCCAGTTGTTAACCTGGGGCAGCACAAGGTTCCCCTATTTTAATTTGTCTTCCAAACGGTAGTTTGGCTCCCGATATTCACAATATAAAGTTATGTGGATTACTTGCGGCTTTTGTTTTAAATCCAGCTCAAGTTTTAAATGGAAATCAATTCTCGACTGTCTTGAAGCAAACACGAAACCGTGTCAATTGTCCTCAACTCAAAGTAATGCTATTAAAGGGATCCTCCTCCCCAAAATGAAAATGGTGTCACTAATCACTTACCCCCGTGTCGTTCCAAACCTGTAGAAACTTCATTCGTCTTTGGAACACAATTGAACCCCTTACTTGTCACCCCCCCATTTTCAGCATGGAGACACGAATGACATGCCCAAAATTAAAAGGTTGCTGCTAAGGAGTCTTTCTTACTAGATACATAATCAACATCGGTTCACACAGCTGACACCTCAAAGTTTACTGTTCAGGAATCAGAATTACTTAGACGGTTATAAAAGAGATGTATGTAAGCTCAAACATGTCAGTAAAAATATTAAAAACCTATTTAAAAGTGATGTAGGATATGATTTTAGATACATAATGAAGCTAAAGCCACAAGTCTACTAATACTTCATTTTGACATTTCAGAATATAATCTCACAAAGTGTGAATTTTATGTGGGGATCTACATAGGCAGGCACACAACCTAGTTGCATCACGTTCACACCCAGGATCACATGATGTTTTGAAAAGTCACATGACCAATTAGGAAGTGATAAGTGTCTGCTGGTTGCAAGGCAGATTCTCTTTGTGTTGGTGCTGGACACTGTTGTGCGTGTTGGGCTTCCTTTTCAGTGTAGGGTAATTTCTAGAAGTGTGTGTCTACTCTTCATGGAGGACACAGGCTTCTGCATGGAGTTTTAAAATGTGTTGTGATCACCTCATTGTGACCTGAGTTGCTGGGCTGCATCGCAACGGAATGTTCACCTTTGTCTTCATATGTCAATGAGCTGTGGGACAGTTGAGCATACTGAAAAGGACCAGGCCAGCCACTGTTTTCTTGTGATTAATGTGCATTTTTTTATTGTTTTGTTGGTTTGTTTGTGTGATGTGATTTTGCTTCTGGGCCTACCACCCATGTGCCCTACTGGTAGTAGCATTGTTCCTTAAACTGGTGTTATCCGTGCTGGTGGGTCTCCTCCCTAACTATGTCTTTTGCTTAGGCTATCCCTGTACAAGGCCGGATCCACACTGATGCTTTGCCCCTTCTTGCCAAGGGACCACATTGTTAGAGACATTGGTTTGGGGTGTCTTTATAACCATAACACGGTGTGAGATTTCTTTGTCGTGGTATCTGAAGATCTTGAATGAGTGGTGCTTGCTGTGTTGCATGCTTCTTCTGGTGCTGGGTTGCTGTCTCCTGTTTCTTTTTGTCTCACCAGGGTCCACCTGAGCAGGGGTTTCGCATTGGCTGATCCGACCTTCCTAGACTGAGGAGAATCCACCAATTGTATAGCAGTATTTAAGAGCCATTTTAATAACTTTTCCACACTTTTTGTATTAAATTGTAATAAATTTGAAATACATTTATATACCTGCCTCTTGTCAACTGTCCCTTTGCGGGGAAAATATAGAGTTAGCTACACTACATTAAGGGAAGACTTGTGGGTCCTCCTGCCCATCATCAGGGGGTGGCGTAGTCAAACCATAAAGATTTACTCCTTGACGGGTACCACATTTATGAAACCTTTTCTAAGACCGTGTCATGTGTGTTTTTAGAGAAGGCTAGTAAAACTGATTTATGACTCCTGGAATGCAATTATCTCTTGTTTGGACCGGCAAAACTGCCCCATTCATGATTCTATTGTTGTTACAAAACGAGCCTTTCACACATGGGCCAGGTATGACACAAAATCCTGATTCTTCATTTATCATTATTCCAGTATACATTTACCCCACTATTATCAAAAGCCTTACTATAAAATTACAACAAAACATTTTCTTACAACCTTTGACAAAATGATTACAAAATGCATTATGAAGAAGAACTGCACCTGCTATGTAGCTGCATTAGAGCTAACGTTAGCATCAAGCTACATAAGACTATTCATGAAAATTAACCGATTGTTTGTAATAACCTCCTTTTGCGATCACATGTGGAATTTTACTGCTGTAAAAATATGCTATTTATAGCCTTTTACGTCGCTGCACAAGTTAGCATTTCAGATGTACATTTATGTTATAAAAACGCCCAAAATCACATACCATTAACTAACGTAATCGTGTGTTAATTATTTGGATGTTTCATGGGTACAGAGGTTTCTCTGTGTTGTTGTGGTCAGATATCAACACAGATGTGTACAGGAAATGCATCATGGGTAGGATGGGGCGGGATATGATGCACAGTTATGATGGACAAGACACGGGCGAATCCGGTCTCTGTCAGCAGAGAGGTTTGACGTGCTGTGAAAGTAAAACAATAATCTGGGGGTTAAAGATATTTTGGATGAAAACCGGGAGGCCTGTGACCATCCCATATACTGCCAAGGTCCAGAAAAGCACCATCGGAATTACCCATCTGCCATCAGTGGATGAACCGTAACGTTAGGAAGCGAGGAGAACATATGCTTGTGGCGCGGCTGACACAGAAGAACGTACACAGTCTGACTACTCCGAGGATGCTTTTCTGGACCTTGACAGTGCATTTTACTTGGCAGCCTGTGGGCCAAATCACAAGCCTCCTGGTTTTCATCCAAAATAAGTGGGGTTCCGAAGATGAACGAAGCTCTTATGGGTTCGGAACGACTTGGGGGCAAGTGATGACGATCTTCATTTTGGGGTGGAGTATCCCTTTAGTATTGAAACCGCCCAAGATGTTGCACAAGTGACAAACCAAAAAAGGTCATTCACTGGGAGTCAATTCGTCAATGATTTTTCAGAATTCTAACTGACCTGCTACTGCACAAAAAACCCCTTACGTCAGTACAGGTTCGGCACACCAAATACTAAACTTAAGCGATGCCTGCCGTTTTCCTAAAATGTAAAGCCTATAAATAACCCATCTGAAGGTGGAAAACGTGGTGCCAGTGTTGATACTGGGAGTGCGCTTCTATTGTACATGGATTTAAAAAGCATGAGAGATGTCAACAAAGAGCATTAGGAAACAAATTTAACTGATCAAACCTATTTGGGGGATGCAAGGGGGAAATTAAACTGCTCATTTGAAGTTACCAACACGAAGAAAATCAAGTTCACTGCATAAGATGCACGCAAAAATCTGCAGTGCTTCAAGGAAGTGGACGTTCACGCAGAACTCTTTTGGCACAAGTGCCAATTAACAGAATTCCCTTTACAGCATCATGGGCAATGTATTCCACCTTTACAGTACTCCTAAAAAAGGGAGCTCACAGCAGGTCCCTTTAAAAGGTTTATTAACTTCCCTAACGAGAAAAGGGAGCCTTTCCTTCTGGCAAGAGAATAGGTACAGTAGGACTACCCACTTCCTCGCACAAAATCAATTGGTTAAACTAGACAAGAAAAACAGAAACGAGAATAAGTTTGCTCCCCCACATTTATTGAAGACCAGCTAAAGTCTTCTTGTGCTCTTGAACCACTACAGGACCGAGCGAGGCCTTCCCTTCCCACCGAAGGCCTAGAAAAAGCAGACACCAAAGTTAAGTGCTTGAAGGGTCAAAAACCAAGCTTAAAAGCACCTTCCTACCTCCAAAAGGAGAAGCAGCAGTTCCACCATCAGGACCACATGTTGAGTCACAGCAACCACAAACCTGGTTGTTCCCATCAGCAGCAAGCCACCTGCAATACGAAAAATCAGACATGGCACCTTTAATGTATTCGTAAGTGGCATGAACATACCCATTGGCAAAGGAACAGGATTTGTGGAGCGCGTCACTAGGTGCAGAAGCAAGAGTGGCCTTCAGAACACACGTCATGTAGATCTGCAAGAGACACCACGGGTAAGGGGACACAAACCAAAGCAAATGGGAGAGGTCATTCTCCAACACTCATAATACATACAGAAGGACTGGATCCCCCCTGGAACATGAAGGCCTCCAGCTGGAACCGGATTTTGTCTTCCTGGGATCGAGGCATGAAGCGCGAGCTGGAAGCGGTGACCTTGGCATCCACAAGACATCTAAGGAGTAAAAAGTAGTTGTCAGGGACAAAGCGGTTACAAGGAGCAAACTCGAGAACAAGTCAACTCTGCAGCATCTGGTGACATGAACACACCCATGATTCTCAATGAACAAATATCTCGGAAGGGCGTTCACATCAGGTACTTGGGTGGCCACACAGCTGTCCACAAACACACGCAGAGGGACGTGGTTGTATACCTTCACAGATGCCTCAACATTAATAACGTCACCCAGGAAGTAAGAGTTTGAAGGCCTCTCATAGGACCAGTCATCTGCAAGAGGGAAGAACTGCTTAGGCACAGCCTCGTTCAGAAGGCAGAAGGTCTAGAGAAACTGCACAAACCAGTCATGAGCTTCAGGGAGAACACCAAGACTTCTTCACCAGCCTCCGTTGAGGCATAAGGGACCCAAGTTGGCTTCAAGGCACTACTGCTGACATTTTGAAACCTGCAGTTCAAGAAGTGACCAATTAAATGGGCTTGCAGTTCCACCACTGCAAGCAATGCCACAAGTCACAAAAGGTCGCTTACCTTTGATAGTGGCATTGAACTCCAATAACTGCACCACCTGCACGGGTAATCGGAGTGCCAGCAAACGCCTCAGGAGTGTAGGTAAGGGCAAAGGTGTAGACAAGCTCATCCTTGGTCATCTATAGGAGACTGACGTTGTTACCAAGAGGGTTCTCCGAAAAAGAGAACCCATTCCAAAAGGCATCTTAGCAAGTCATGCCATAACACTTGGTTACCCGAGTAAGCAGTTATTAAGAGTCTTTCCCACTATAAGAGAACCGTCCCATGGATGGTTCCCTGAATCTAGAACGTCGATACCAAAACAAGGGCCCCATTTTTAGTAGGGTTCAATAAATCTAGTAACACTTAACAGCTCTTACCATCAAGACACTGTTGCAGTCCTGCAGTTCATTCTCAAAGAAGAGCACCTTAGAGCCTGGGACCAAACCGACAACAGGACATCCTCCCAGAGTCAGACCAGATGGCTGGATCAGTTCACCATTGCTAAACAAGTCCTGCTGTACCTCCACATGAATCCGGTTCTCACCGCATTGAATAGCTACACTACTGGGGGTCACAGGTTGCCTCAAATGGAAATCCACCGCCATCTCACTCGGCACTTCTGGAACAATGGGAAACCTCCAGTCCAGAGGCTTCACTGGACCCTGCAACACCTGCTTCTCCTGAAGACCAAGAGGCTCTTGTGCAAATCCTCTGTAGTCGAGACTCTGAAACAGAGAGGCCTTCTGCAAAGTGTTCCCGAGCACTTGAGAAGAAACAGGCACTCTGGAAGCTGGATATGATTGATGCTTCTTGCTTTTTGGACTTTGACTGGAACTCAAACTTCCAATAGCATTCTTCAGATCAAACACCACAAGCACAACCAGCACTAACAGACATTGCAAAAGACCCATCCTGACAAACGTTAACACAATACCCACCAGTGCTCGTCTTTGCCATTAAGTACAGCTTTGAATTTAAGCGGCTCCTCCCCTTTCAGCTTGATTGATTACCTTTGGACCTCCAAAGGTCTCTGGGCCTGTAATTAACAAATGAGAACGTTCTGGAATGTCACTAGCCAATGGAAGGCTTGATAAGGATCTGAGATTTTCATCTACACTTATTCACAATTTTACAATTAAAGTTTGAAAGTGTGTTTATGATAGACAAAGAATGTCATTAAAAAAGCGCCTGATATGACTCAAATAATAGAGAATATTCATAAAAATCTCTCTCTCTCTTTTTTAAAGAGTTTTTAGTTTATCATTGGAAAAGATTTGGAAAAATGTAGAATTACATCACTTGCTCCCCAGTGAATGGGTGGCATCAAAACGAAAGTCCAAAGAGCTATTATAAATATCAAAATAATCCACAAGTAATTCACATCAATTACGGTCTTGTGAAGGGAAAGGTTGTCTGTTTATAAGAAACAAATCCATCGTTGAGAAATTCAAATGATTGCTTCCGGCCAAAATATGATCTCATAATCCCAACTAAAGGTGCCATAGAATGCATTGATACAATATTTTAAATGAGATCTACATAAAAAGGTACGTGGCTTGGGTATGGGCAAAAATTCTCTGGAACGGTTTTACATGTCCGTTTACAACCCTGGGATTTGTCCCTAGAATTATTTGGAAGGGTCATGAACAATAATGTTGAGCTCTGCTCTGATTGGCTGTTTCACAGCGCAGATCTCTTCTGTCCAGCGTGAACGATGGCGAGATTAGGCATCCAACCTGATATGTTTGAGCCTGTATCAGACGAAGATAAAGATTTGGAAAGAATGTTTAGCGTCCGCGTGAACGAGTCTTGAGAGAGTTGTCAGTGAAGATGTGGACACAGCCTCTGTGTTGCTTTTATACGCGTTTTCTCTCAATAAGAATTGAATCTCGAGATCCAATGAGAATCACCCAGTTGTCAATGAAGAGGGAGGGACTATCGTTAATTAGCTGGAACCTGTAGAATACAAAAAGACCAAAGGGCAATAGCTTCACTTTGTGTTTAGCTGTTGAACAATGGCTGGAAGTTGGTGTTTGGCTCAGATTTTGGTGGTCTGTGCTTTCTGTCATGCTGTCCCACAGTGGAGTCAATCGCTTCAGAATGCTCAAGCTCTGATGATCCAGCAAACTGACCAGCAGTTTCAGCTCCAGAAGCCAGTTCAACAGCTAACTAACCAGCAGTTTCCACCTCAGAAACCAGTTCAACAGCTAACTAACCAGCAGTTTCTGTTTCAGAAGCCAGTTCCACAACAACCTAAGCCGCAAGTTTCCGTTTCAGAAGCCAGTTCCACAACAACCTAAGCCGCAGTTTCCGTTTCAGAAGCCAGTTCCACAACAACCTAAGCCGCAGTTTCCGTTTCAGAAGCCAGTTCCACAACAACCTAAAGCCGCAGTTTCCGCTTCAGAAGCCAGTTCCACAACAACCTAAGCCGCAGTTTCCGCTTCAGAAGCCAGTTCCACAACAACCTAAGCCGCAGTTCCCTCTTCAGAAGCCAGTTCCACAACAACCTAAGCCGCAGTTTCCGCTTCAGAAGCCAGTTCAACTTGATAAATGTGCTGTAGCTGATTCTGAGCAGATCCAATGCGGTCTACCTGGGATCAGTGGTGCTGCGTGTGAAGCTATCAACTGCTGCTTTAACGGACAGCAGTGTTTCTATGGGAGGGCAGGTAAGCGTTCTCCATCTTATTCTGTTCGTGTTAAACCGTTTCTCTGAATTTAACCTGCTCTTGTTCTAGTGACTGTCCAGTGTATTAGAGATGGTCAGTTTGTGGTAGTGGTGTCTCGAGACGTTACCTTGCCTCGACTGAGTCTGGATTCGGTTCAACTACTGGGTGGAAACGACCCACCTTGTGCTCCTGTGGGGTCTACACCTTCCTTTGCTATATACCAGTTCCCTGTGACCGCATGTGGCACGAGCGTGATGGTTAGCAGCTGCTACTGGTTTTATTCTGCATCGCTTGGACTGGATGCTGACACCGTTTCTATTGACAGGAGGACGGTGGATATGTGGTGTATGAAAACCGAATGACCTCATCGTATGAAGTGGGGATTGGACCATATGGTTCCATCACAAGGGACAGTCATTTTGAGTAGGTGATCCATGACTTGGTGTGACCACTAATCCCTGATAAATGCTACAAGCTCGCTGTGTGTCGTCCAGGTTTCTCTCCAGTGTAGATATTCGGGAACTTTCTGGAAGCTCTGGTTGTGGAGGTCAACTCCGTTCCTCCACCTCCACCAGTAGCCGCTCCTGGACCTCTCAGGGTGGAGCTCAGACTGGCCAATGGCCAATGTGTCACCAAAGGGCTGCTGAAGGTAAGGTCTTGTCCTGTGTCTGCCTAAATTTCAAACTGGGTCCGGTTAAAACCCCAGTGTTGTTCCTCAGGGATGAGGCTACACTCCTACTACAGTGACGCTGATTATCCCATCACAAAAAGTCCTGCGAGAGCCTGTGTATGTTGAGGTGCACATTATGGAGAGACTGACCCCAACATTGTCCTGATGCTGGACTTGTTGAACTACTTCAAACCCCCCAGTCCACTCAGTCTCCCC